>NC_135837.1:19200000-19380000 GCF_029677425.1 Wolffia australiana | reverse complement strand
CTCTAGCTTCCCTCTCTCTCTTATCTCTAGCTTCTCTCTCTCTCTTTCTCTCTTTCTTTTCTCTAGCTTCCCTCTCTCTTATCTCTAGCTTCTCTCTCTCTCTCTATTCTCTAGCTTCTCTCTCTTTCTCTCTTTCTTTTCTCTAGCTTCCCTCTCTCTCTTATCTCTAGCTTCTCTCTCTCTTTCTCTCTTTCTTTTCTCTAGCTTCTCTCTCTCTTTCTCTCTTTCTTTTCTCTAGCTTCTCTCTCTCTTTCTCTCTTTCTTTTCTCTAGCTTCCCTCTCTCTTATCTCTAGCTTCTCTCTCTCTTTCTCTCTTTCTTTTCTCTAGCTTCCCTCTCTCTTATCTCTAGCTTCTCTCTCTCTTTCTCTCTTTCTTTTCTCTAGCTTCCCTCTCTCTCTTATCTCTAGCTTCTCTCTCTCTTTGTCTCTTTCTTTTCTCTAGCTTCCCTCTCTCTCTCTTATCTCTAGCTTCTCTCTCTCTCTCTCTCTCTCTCCTCTTGCTTCTCTCTCTTCTTTACCTTCTCTCATTTTTCTCTTTCTCTCTCTTTTCTCTAGCTTCTCTCTCATTTTTTCTCTTTCTTTCCCCTCTCCCTCTCTCTCATCTTCTCTTGTTTCTTCTTCCCCCTCTCTCTCCTCTTCTCTCGTTTCTTCTCCCTCCCTCCCTCTCTCTCTCTCTCTCTCTCTCTATTCTCTCCTCTCATCTCTCTCCTCTCGCTCTCATCTCTCTGCAAGTCTTACAATCCTTATACAACGTAGAACCAAGAAACTGTTTTCAATGCAATTATTGTTTGAGCTTGGCTTTGACCTGCTCATGAAAAAAGTAAAAATGAAATTTATGTTTTTTTTCTGCATTGTTTGAGAACACGTGTGAACACAAACATGTGATGAACACAATGATAGACACCAGACGTGGAGTCCCAATGATGGAGCTACACTGATATATGATGAACACAAACATGTTTCTTGAGTAAAAACATTAGTATTCTGTCATATCTGGTCTTTCTTCACATCAAATTACAAAGGTCCCGGAAGAATCGCTTCTTTATTTGGCTTCAAGTGCAAGAAAGTGAACAAGTGGCAGAACTCAATTTACTGAAAGTGGTCCAAGATTTGAAATGCCACGTTAAGTGACATACCTAGGTTTCATAAGAGTTGGGGGTTATTATTTGATCAATGACTAATATTCCACTACATTTTGGATCCACATACTCTGGATCCAATTTTCTTTACTACTATATTTTTTTATTTCTCTTGTATTGTCCCATTATTTTCAGGAATAGAAATTTGAATAAGACGTCTAGAACATGGGTTATGAAACATAAAATTTATCAATTACTCAATTTTTAAGAAAGGCTTGTGTGTTCTTAACACAATTACTGCATAGAAGGATAACCAAGCCACATTGCCGAACTGCCCACAAGGATAATTCAAGTCTCCCAGTTCTACTTTTAATGGTAAAATGTATTTTAAAAATCACTAAATAAGAAGCAAAACATCTTGTTTTTTCTCCCGATGTGAAAGTTGAATTTTTAAGCTAGACAAACCTTTTAATTTCTAGGAATAATTTTAACATAATAACATGACAACATATAATTAAATCATAACATGATATACAAGTGGATTTAGTTTTGATCTTTACATTGGCCTCGTTGGAGAAATGTGTCATGTAAATATATGTGTTTGCAAATGACCCTAAACCTTAATACATGTGCACACATAAGTTATTATTTGAGTAATGATACTTTCATATTAACCTATTCATGAGCTGAAGCTATTGGAACTATCAATAGAAGATGAAATATGTAGCCTTACTAGGCTCCATAATTAGGGTAGATAGATTTCACCTGATTGATTTCATCTCGACCAGATGTTTTGCAATCTATAAATTTTATTGATTTGGCTCCCACGATCATAATCTGATCACATACCACATGATATAATTGATGATCAGATTGTTTGGGTTATAGAGGGGGCATAATTCAATTACATGTCATATCACTGATGGCTAAGGTGATTGCAAATTGGTCACAATATCTGATCACCAATCCATCAGACATTAGTAAGTCCCCAATCACTCCACCTGGAGCCACTATGTTGCCATTTCCGCTTGTCATTTCAGTTACCCTCTCACCCTTCTTTTAAGGTGTTGCTACATTTCCACAATCCTAAAAATGTTTACAGCTATCGGTGACTTCTTAATGTATTGATCATTTTCACTTCCTTAGAAGTTTATCCTTTTTTGTAGCAATTTTTTTTTCGAAAAATCTAGCGTGTTTTTTAAATATTTTCTTAGAATTACATCAAATCTTAAATTTAATTTTACATTAGAAAGTAACCAATTTTTTTAAAACGGTTCCTTAACCTAACCAATTTTTTTAAACGGTTCCTTAAATTTTGAGAATAATTTCATCAATGTTATTGATGACATAAGTTGATTTCCTCCCTGATGACTATTTCATTTTATGTTGAATTACAAGTATAATTTTTTCAAAAGCTCTTGAGTTAAAAAGCTTTTAACAGTAGCAAAAAAACTTTAGTTTTCCTGCCTTTTATTGTTTACTATTCTGATGTGAAAATTTAGATAAACCAATTAATCATAAAATTTTCAATATTTATAAATTTTTTTTCAAAAACTTCATTAAAATTCTTTTGACTTTTGGTAATTTCATTATCCATTGAGTGTTATCTCTTGATGCCCATTTTTATCTTTATTTTTATAGTATAATTGGTTTTTTAAATGTTTTATTGAATCACCTCAACGTTTTCACTTATTTTCACATGTTTAACTATATTCTCTTAATATATTATCTCCGATGAGATAGTAAATGCAAATTCAATTTTATTGGAATAATTTCATGACAGTAATATGATGATATTACTAATATTGATTAATTATTAAACCTTTTTATCTGCATAATAAAGATCACTTTAAAATAAAAATATATAATTTTTTGACACCCCAAATATTCTTTAGTATAACTCTATTCCTAAGCAATGTTACATTTACAATATTATTTTATTATCTAGAGAATCTATATAAAACTATTTCTTCAATTTACATTTTTACTTTTTTAAGGTATTATTTTATTAACTAACTAATTTTTTTTTTTTTGAAAAAATTCATATCATGATGGTACAGCTGTTGTCATTAAAATAAATGGAGCTTATATTATATTTAAAATAGGCCTCATATTAAAATAAATTTATTCCAAAATGATTTTACCGATAATGTTATCTATAATTCCTCCTAAATAAACTAAAAATAATTGTGCTAATATTTTTGTGAATGTGATTTTGAAAATATATGAAAATTAGTCAAAAGTGTTACCCAAGTCAACTTATAATGTGACAAAATTATAGCAAATAAATTCTTCATACAAAAATTGTGGAGATGTCAAATAATGCCGAAACCAATTTCAATATATACAATTAAAACTAAAATATATTATGAGTATTTTATATTAATACAATTTGTTTTACTATCAATGAGTTTTTTGGAATTTACAGAATTTAGGTTTGATCAGAATAAAAAAATGATTAAAAATATTACCCTAATTTTATGTAATATTGGAAAGAGAAACATATAATTTGAAAAATATTATGAAAAATATTTATAGAGTTAAATTCAAACAAAAAGACGAATGCTATTCTTAGAGATTTTTATGGTGCTTACTCTAATGCAAAAAGGACTGGAAATTATAAAAGTGATTTCTAGGCACGAGAAAATCTCTATGAAGCCAGTGCAACAACAGAAACAAGGGCATGATTCATGAACAAGAATAGCTACCAGTTTGGTTTACATTTCATGTTATTTTGAATTATCTCATTTATTATGCACAGACTTCCATGTGTGTGAAATATTAGGAGTTATTCAATAAATAAATACATTATTTTCAAAATCTATGCATCAATTTAAGTTGGGAGGTAAAAATTTCATAAACTTGAGTAAAATTATTACCCCAACTTAGGAAGGTCATATACCCTTGAGCATATATCATCTTTATCTATTTTTCCTATCTTACCTTACAACATTTCACCCCTTGTTTAAAGTGCACACATGAAACCATCACTTTCCTATTATCCCAAATTACTTATGATATGATTTACTCCTATTTTTTGCTCGTCTCCCTTTTTTGATATCATTCATTAACGAGACAAAACATTCCCCCTTCTTATCACACTCTTTGTTTCTCATCTACATCTTCTCAATTTATTTATTTTCTGTTTGAATATCATGGGATGAATAATGCCAAAAGCTTTCCTATTTGATCAACAATTCATTATTTTTATAAATAAGAGTGACCATTTTTGTGTTTTTCATCCTTTTACCATTCCTTAGTTTTTATGTGTGCTGATCATTGTCATCCCTTCTTGGATGAACATTGACAACCCTAAAATTTATGTGATTAAATGTGCATTTAATTGTGTAGTTGACATTCAAGTTATTCAATAAAACATATGTTTTCCTTAATGAAAATAGATGAAATCTATAATAAGAAAGGGTTACATTCTTTTTTTTTTTGGGAAAAATCACGGTGCCGGGTACGTCCAACCCTAGGGTTGTGCCCATAGTCCGATCCAGCCGTGCCCTAGATGCCACCCAGGGGGTTTTTATTTATAAAGTGTAGTGTTTTTCAATGTTTGTGGGCGTGGATCGAGTATATATATCCCAATTACACTCGGATCCCACTCGTCCACGCCCATAGTTAGGGAAAAGAAAAGATACATGAGTGATACCTCGCGGACGCTCGAGGAAGTGTGTTCGTCGTCTGTTCTCTGGAGCGATTCCATGAGGTCATTGTAGCGCTTGGTGGCGCTCTAGTCGGGGTGGTTCTTCGTTGTCGTCATGTGTGCTCGGAGTGGGCGGAGTGACACTCTAGTCGAGGCGGGCGTAGTCCACGCCTCGTACGCCAGCGCTCCAGGCTATCCTCCAATCCCGCGGGCCTGGCGTCACGAGGAGGCGGCGTGTGCAGAGGGAAGGCAAGCCAAGACGATCGAGCCGATGACATCCTCGGGCCATGGGCGGAAGCTCCTGCCAATAATAGAAAAGAGTGGAGTGGGTGCGAGCGTGTACCGCATGGTTGGCGAGGGCATCAGCTGTCTGGTTTCCCTCTCTCTGCTAATGACGAAAGCACGCAATACGCGAGCGACACCGCATGATGTCGTTCCATGCTCGACGTAATCGCCACTGGGAGCATGTGCCTGTACGAAACATATCAACTAATATCTGTGAGTCCGATTCCACGATGATATTATGAAGGTTCCGTTCCTCATAGAGGAGGAGACCATCACGTATCGCCATAGCCTCGGCTACTGTATTAGTTTGTACGCCATAAAAAGAAGAGAAGGCAAGAAGGAGGCTCCCTGTGTGATCGCATGGACGCCTCCGCCCCCTACTGGCCCTGGGTTCCCTTTCGCCTCACCATCCACATTCAATTTGAGAAAGCCTACTGGCGGTGGGAGCCAATAAACTACTCGATACTGGATGCGGGTGGCGAGGGGGGTCACCGGGATGCCAATAGAGCGGAGGAGGTTGCATGCAAGTGGCGATCGGCTGTCTCACGGTGTGAGGAGAGGCTGAATGCGTCGAAGCCACAGCTGAACTCGACGCCTGATGTCCACAGCTCGCATAGGTGTACCTGCAAAATGAGACGAATTTTGCCCTTTCCAAATCTCCCATAGAAGATAAGCTATGGTGATGGGGAGGATGGGGCTCCGTGCAGAGCGAGTCGGCGTGAGGATAAACTTGCCGAAACACTCAAACGGTGTCAAAGGACGAAGACAGTCGGTGATGAGACGCCAGCAGTCCACTGCCGTCTCGCTATGGAAGAAAAGATGATCTATCGTCTCTGTGTGCGGGAGAGTGGGGCAGCAGTGGCAATGCGAACTAAGAGAACAGCCTATCCGAGCCACTCGGTCGTCAGTCGGGAGGCCTCGGTGGAGGAGTCTCCAAAGGAAAAAGGAGACACGTGTATGGATCGCCGGATGCCAAATGCACTGACCCCAGTGCTGTGGGGGAGATTTCACACGGAAATGCTCCCACGAGGAACGACACGTGTATGCTCCATGGGGTGTGAGTGTCCAGATGGCACAATCAGGACTAAGGTCAAGAGGGGTAGTCTGGACCTCGGATAAAGTGGCCAAGGGAAGGCCGTGCTGCTCCCATAGGTGTGGTGTGTTGCTTCTAAGCAACTGGGCCACTGTGAGGCGCACACGGTGTGGTACGAACTGAGGATGAGAAGCGAGCGCCGCATCAGCATGCCAGGTGTCGTACCAAGCGCTAATGTCGCCTCGGCCGATGTGCCAACGGGTCACGTGACTCATCTCAAGCCAGTGGCGCTGCCATGTCTGCCATCGCTTGGTGCCCCGAATATCAAGCTCGCGTCGGGCCCATTCTTTGTATTTAGCTAAGATGAAACTCCCCAATGGGGAGTGGGTGGTACGCATACGCCATACCAGTTTCTTTTGAAGCATGTCTTGGACATCCGAGAGGCGTCTGATACCTAGACCCCCTTCGGGCGTCGGCCGACATACTTTCCCCCAAGAAACCCAATGGTGACGTCGCTCCCCCTCAAAATGACCAGACCATTGGAAGCGTGCACATAGGCGTTCGATAGAGGGAAGAACCGTAAGTGATAGTGAGTGGACCGCCAAAGTGTGTAGCGAGATACTCATGAGGACATGTCGGATTAGTTGGATGTGGCCTCCAGGGGAGAGGAAACGTAGTTTCCATCCCTCCAGTTTCTTCCTTAGCTTGCCTAGCACGACATCAAAATAATGATGACGAGCAGGCCCAAGGAAGATAGGGCATCCAAGGTAGTCGAATGGAAGCTGTCCTCGTGAGTATCGTGTGGAGTGCTAAATGATCCCAGAGCACCTCAAAGTGGTGGACGGGCTCACAATAAAGCTGCTCTTTGAAGCGTTGACGAGTTGGCCGGATGCTTGCTCGTACGCTGTAAGGACACTCATAAATTCCTTGATGGATTTTTTAGATCCATTAAGGAACATGATGGCATCATCAGCAAATAAGGAGTGAGAGATGATCGGGCAACCCCTCTTCGTAAAGTACGGTTGGATGAGGCCTTGGTTGATCGCCCGTGTGAGCGATCGGCTAAAGACCTCCTCCATCAATATAAAGAGGGAGGGTGAGATAGGGTCACCCTGCCTGAGTCCCCGCGTATCCGTGAAAAAGCCGGTGGAATTTCCATCCATCAAGAGGGATAAGTGATTCTCCCTGATGCAAGCATCGACCAGTTCGATGAACGCATCCATGAATCTGAAGCGGTGCAATACTTCGAGGAGGAAGTTCCACTCAACTCGATCAAAGGCTTTCTCCATATCAAGCTTGATGATGACGTTAGAGCCCGGAATATGAGTGTCTATTGACTGGGCTAGCTCATGTACTAGTGTGATGCTGTCATGGATCTGTCGACCCTTGACAAAGCCACACTGTTCTGGCGAGATAAGTCTATCAAGGAAGCGTCCAAGTCGGTTTGTAATGATATTTGATGCAACTTTATAACATACATTACAAAGACTGATCGGACGAAAGTCACGGAAGGAAGTGGGGGTGTCCACTTTCGGAATAAGCGCCAAAAAAGTGGATTTCCAACTCTTTGCGAAGACTTTACGTTGGAACGCTTCCTTGATAGTTAGGACCAAGTCGGTGCCTACCACATCCCAGCACGTCGTATAGAATTCGACAGTGAAGCCATCGGGTCCTGGGGCTTTGTTACGACCCAAGGAGAACACTACCTCTTTGATCTCCGTGCGCGTCGGGGTAGCTAGCAAAAGTGCATTTTCTTGGTTGGTCACTAAGGGGGGATGGAGGTGAGAATATCCTCGCTCATAACAGTGGGCTGCGAGGAGAGGAGGGAGTGATAGTACTCCACGCCTGCACCTGCTAGCTGGATAGGGTCCTGTCCATGCGTCTCGAGGAGGGTCGTATAGTTCGGGTGGGCTCTGTGACGGATCGAGGCGTGAAAGAAATGTGTGTTCCTATCACCCTCTCGCAGCCATTGGATACGCAATTTTTGGAGATAAAAAATCTCATGTCGTCGCATAGCATCCTCCAGCTACTCTCTAAGTCGTAGCGGTCGCTCCCCCATGTCATCTGTCCAGCACTTCTGTAGGTGACGGTCGACATCAACCAATTTCCGTTTAAGCTCCTCTACCGGGGAATGGACGTCTCCAAAGACATGGCGGTTCCACCATTTGAGGTGGAACTTGAGGTTGCGTAGACGGTAACTAAAGTTTTCCATAGGTGAGGTAGAAATGGAACCGTACCAATGACTACGTACATATCTATGGAAATCACTATGCTCCAACCACATGGTTTTGAAGCAGAATGGGGGGCGGTGGATCCGATGGCTCAAATCTGGGAGGAGGAGAATTGGTGTGTGGTCCGAGTAAAGTCTCGAAAGGAGCTCTACCGTGAGAGTGCACTGCATCAATGCGGAGCTATTAGTGAAACAGCGGTCAAGCCGTTTGTATATACGCGCATCCGCTTGGCGTTCATTGCACCAAGTCCACTTCTCCCCGGTGGTAGGTGGTTCCACTAACGAAGTGATGTGAATAAAATCATTGAAGGCTTGCATAGAGCGTAGCCGAGGTGGGCGGCCCCCTTTGCGCTCGCTAATGTCCCGTATGCAGTTGAAATCTCCGGCTATAAACCAAGGGAGTTCAACTAGCTGTGAGTGAGAGTGAATGTGGTGGGCGAGTTCTTCCCAGAGGGCCTCCTGCTCAGTTTGTCTATGCGGACCATACACAATGGTAAGTAGATAAGGCTTTGGGGAGCACAGCATGTCAAAGGTGACGTATTGTGTTCCTTCGGCCAAGAGTGCGATCGAATAATCTCGCTTCCAAAGAAGCCAGAGTTTATTTGATGGATGGCAGTAAGCATGATCCATCCCAAGTTTCCTCGCGATGGTTGGGGACTGATCCGATGTAAGCATCGGCTCGAGTAGCCCCACGATGCCTAATCTATGCCTAGTAATAAGGGTAAGTAGATGGGTTTGGGTGAGAGGGTTACCTATCCCTCTATAGTTCCAAACAAGACTTAGAATCAAAAGTCTATCGGCTCGCGTGACGCACCCGAGATCGGGTGTAGTACGTGCGGCGTGAAGGTGGGGGTGATGCATGTGAACGGCGTCTCGAGCCAGGAGGGGTATCCACATCCGAGTCCTCGGAGACGGAGATATCATCCTTCGCGCCGGTGGAATCCCAACCGCTAGTACTGCTAGCACTGTCCTCCGAGCTAGTGAAAGGGGCTTGACAGTTTGTCAAGCACTCCACTTGTTCAGAAGGAATATACAATGGGTGGAGGGCGGGTGTGGGGGCGAGGGAAGGACGTGAAGGGTGGAGGGGTGAGGAGGGGTGGGGCGGGTGCGGATGGTGAGGGCGGGAGCGGGTGCGGGGGCGGCGGTGGGGATAGCGGGAGTGGGTGCGGGAGGGGAGGGGGCGGGAGCGGGTGCGGGAGGGGAGGGGGCAGGAGCGGGTGCGGGAGGGGTGGTGGGGATGGGTGCGGGGGGTGATGTAGGGGGGCGTGGGGATGGATGCGGGAGCAAGGTGGGACGAAGAAGAGGGGTTGTGTGTGGGAGTGTAGGAGGGATGTGGTGACGGGGAGGATAGCTAGGAGATAGGTGTGGCAGAAGAAGGCGTGGGGAGCGGGGCAGGTGATCGAGGAGGGGTGGTAGATCTGGTGGGGGAAGAGGTGATGCTAGCCTCGGGGGCATCGGGGACCATCAGTAGGACGAAAGAGTTCGAGATACGAATGTCCTCGCTGACCTCCTTACCCTTGCGAGAGGCGGGAACTCTAGTGCGTGGTGGGGATTTGGGGCGCTTCTCAGCACCCTTCCTCACCCACTGGGAAGTAGCGGGGGCAGGCTTAGCCACTAGGGGCTTGGTAGGCCCACTGGGTCGTGGGGGCGGAGGTGGTGCAATGGTGGGCTGCACCGATGTAACCACAGGTCGGGAACCGAGGGGCGGTTTCACGTGTCGCCCTTGGGTGTCGGAGATAGTGGCTGCAATGTAATCATCGTAAGCCAAGGGCGGGAGATATTCCTCCTCCGTGGGGGCAGTCTGCGTCGCCTTTTGGCGATATGTATGGAGGGTATGTCCTAGGACAGTGCAGTGTGTGCAAAACCTCAAGAGGTTTTCGTACACCACAGTCTGACGGATCAGCTCATCTCCATTCTGGATGAGTATCATGCGGTGGAGAGGGGCGAGTAGGTCTATCTCTACACAAACTCGTGCATAGCCAGGATGGCTAAATATTTGGACATCTTTGTCCGCTCGTATGAAAGTGCCGACTGTACTAGCTAGAGATTCTAATGCCGCGGGTGTAAACAAATGTGGTCGCAGGCCAGGAAAGCCTATCCACACCGGGACGGAATGGGGAAAAACATCACGTGAGTTCCCTGACTGCTCGGCCACCCAGCGAAAGGTATGCATCGTGGAGTCCTTGATCGTCCATGTCGTACGGCTCCAGGCCTGTCGAAAGTCATCCTCCAGCTCGAAGCGAATGAGTACACTCCGGTGATTCCGTGCTCCAATGACCACCGATCCAAGGAAGTTGTCAGGTGCTGCGTATACTCTCGTGATGTCATCGATAAGCGGCCGCTTCATCGCAAACCGCCCTATCAGCGTGTAGGCAAACGGCGCTGCCATACGTGTTACCTCCTCCTTGGAGAAGGTAACCAAGCGAACACCCTCTGTGTCAATATAACCCCTAGGGGGGATCGAGTTATCATAAAGAGGGGGAAGAGTAGGCTTTGGGAGTGAGGTAGTGGGCGGTGTACGTGTGACGCCCACCACCCTCGCTGCCCAAGTCATAGTCGGGAGTGATTCTATGCCGTTAGTAGTGGCCTTGGGGGGGGCCTGGTTCAACCAAGGTAGGGGGGACATGGTCTCTCGTATCTGGACGATGTGAAGGTGTGGAGGATGCGGTACTATGTGAAGGGTTACATTCACCTGTATGCAACTTTATATAAAAAATCTGAGTTTAAATTTTGTTTTTATTGAATACACTATAGAAAAGGTACAGATAAGGGATTACGTAAATGATTTTGAAAATAAATCTTATGTTATTTAAGGTAAGTATATTTCAATCTTCTGTCATGAAAAATTTAGGACTGAAATATATGACTACATCTTTAGATAAAACTGAAATCAAGCAGCAACATTCAATGATATTATATTGATAACTTTTACAGAATTTATTGAAGAATCAAAAGAAGAAAAAAAAATTAAATTGAAGACAAAGATCAATATTTTAATTGTGAAATTTTATAAAGATATAGGCTACCTATAAAATCGAATTCTAAAATAATAAAAGTCCAACACTAGAAACAGAAAATAGATAGATATTGGGGGAAATTTCATGATATACGTATCAATGAATTGAAGGTGGTTATTGAGATGATAAACATTGGTGATAAGTTTTTATTTTTTGGATCTTGACTTTGAATGCATAGAAGTGATATCAACTATAAAAATCCTTTTGAGGGCACGACTATTTCGCCCACACATTGGTATTTTTGCAACAATCAATAAGAAAATTGAATAGTGATGTCGGACGTCATCGAAGTCGTGTCCGACGGGTAAATTCACTAAGTGAATGTAACTACGTGATGCAAATGAACCTAGGCGGATGTACGTGCAAGACCCGACTCATGGGATTCGCCAAACTCTGAGCTCCGGAATGGGCGACCGGTGACGGTGACGGTGACCCTTTGACCCTTGTCAGAGCGAACGGAAGAATTCCGGAGGGGCTCGCACATAACGGACGGGCTCGGCCCGTACCTAGGAAGACGCTCGCAAGTAGTTTTCTCAAAATTAACTCTCTCTCACCTAATCTAACCCGAGCGCGGTAGAGTGCAGCCGAAAATATACAAGAAGACGCAATATAACTGACGAGCAAGATGAACGATGTACCTTGTAGGCGATATCGATCGTCATCGGCGTCTTTGTCCGGGCAAGGGCCGAGGTGGGTAGGCGTGGTAAAGGCATGTCGGAAGGTAGCATGATAAACCTCGACCAGCAGTTGTGACGCGGCGTAGGAACAAGATAATGAGGTCGAAGTTGAAGAGTGAGCAATGGCGGCAAGAGGGCTCAAGGAACTGGCTGAGTCCAGCAGGCGTGCTCTTGCGATGGATTGACAGGGAAGGGACCAGGTGGCAGCAGCGAGTGGCGACAGAAGCTCCCCAACACAGTGTTACAAAGGATGTATTACAGTAGGTCGGTGGGCCTTGGAGCAAACGCCAAGACACGATTAGAGAGGCGACAGCCGCGTCTGAGCGATGACTCCGAACGATATCCGTACGACGTTGACTACTGGTGGTGAAGAACGGGCAAGGAATGCGTCTCCGGATTCAGGTTGACGGCATGCGGCTATGCGGCTTCATGAACACACGCTTTGACTAAGCAACAACGCCAACAAGGGGGGGTCACATTATATAGCGGTGGAAGTAGAGCTAGCAACCCACGGTCAACTCTCGAGGGTGCACCAACAAGACCCTAGTCAGTGTTCCCACTGGCAAACAGGGCTGCCGAGGGATCCTGGCTGTTACTGGGTAAACACGGGTGTGCACAAAGTGGTTCCACAAACGGTTGCAGACAGGCAGACGGTCAAGGCGCAGGAGAGTTCCGGTCGGTCGTGAATCCATTCGTGTTGTCCGATCGTGAGACTTGGCGGGGTTGCGACGTAGATGATTCAGCATTGAACCACGTCGAGTGTATTTGATTCCCGCACACGACCATGAATGGTTTGTTCGAACGCGCAGAGGTCCGCCTGGTCCAGCAGTACGACTTCACGACGCGTACACACTAGATGGCACTGGCGACGTTGGGTGCATAGGAAGAGAGTGTTTGACCTTTCCTCTTTCCTCTTCTCCTCCTTTCCTTCTTCCTCCTCCTTTCCTTCTTCTTCCTCCTTTCTTCTCATGGTGAGATCTGAACGACAAATGGTAACTGCCACAAAATGAAATCCAGATCTAAAAGAGAACGTGGGGGCCATCATGGCCTTATATAGGGCCATGATGGGCCCCTTACAAAGGGTCCAACAAGGGGAGTTCAATAAGGGATCCTCCCTTTTAAAACACAACTAAATGACATAAGAAATGAAATGACGTGAAAAATGAAAATGACGACGAAAACTGATACTGATGAAGATGCAAAACATAACGATGCGCTTGCTGATGTGCTCTCTCCGAGGTATTTAAACCCGGGCGTCTTCACGGTCGCTTTGGTGTGCCGGTCGGGCTAGACTCGGACCGGTGGTGATGCTGATGACGACGATGATGGCTCCGCTGATGACTCGTTGGCGTCGTCTTGATGCTCTCTATCAAATAGCCAAAAAATAAAGTGCAAAATAAATCCACAAAATCATCCATTTTGACCTTAGAAGCAGCAGAAGCGCCCTTCCTGGCCAACTATGTTGGGAAAATATCAGAGAAGAATTTCCTGATGATTTTTAAAGGCATTAGTACTATCTGATGACCAACTAGGGTTTGATAGTTGACCATACCCTAAGTCATCATAAGAGTGTTAAGTGGATGATGGACTGTACGTACTCGGTAACCAATGATGGACATGTTCCATGAGTGAGTTGATACACACTCTTTTCTATCTTCTAGAGTGATAACTTGCAAATTAACAAGATTAATTAATGAATTTTATATTATATTTATGTGTTTTAATGACTATATTTCCATGTTATCATATTAAAATAAAGATAGATCATTTAACCTTTCATTTTATTATTAATTCTGATTTTTTATAATTTTTTATGGAATTTAACTTCATTTCAGTGAAGAAATATTTTTTACAGGGTTTTAAATACTTGGCTAAAGGTTGGTAAGTGTTTCCATGATTTTTCTGGAATTTTCCATATTTGTATATAATTTTTTGACCATTATATAGCCAAGAAATGATTTTTACATATTTAAATAACACATATATTATTTATTTGGCATTTATAATATATTTAAATATTTACTAAGGAGTATCCACGTCATTCGCCCGGGCGAATAAATGGATATATTTATTTAAATAAGAATAAAGAGAGAGAGAGAATGAGTGGTTATTATTATATAATAAATAGAGAGAAGAGAGAGAGAAGAATAGTCAACATAAGCGGCTATGATTTAAAATATATAAAAGAGAGAAGAGAGAGAGAAGAATAGTCAAAATAAGTGGCTATGATTTAAAATATTTAAAGAGAGAAGAGAGAGAAGAATAGCGGCTTATAATTTAAAATAAAAGAGAGAAGAATGGTCAAAGATTACGGCTAAGAGAATAAAAATATATATATATATTTTTTAAAAAGACCTTTTGTCCTTTTCTTTTGTTTTTATTATTTCAGGGTGACGTGGAGAATTCCTAGCCGTTCAAATGACGAAATCACTTGCCAATGATTGCGGGCGGACGACGCGCACAACAACGTGTCAGGGCGTGATCCGAGAAAGCGGAAAACGAGAAATAATCAAAACGCGCCATTTTCAAGCTTATTGGAGGAGAGATAAATAAATCCAACGGCTCAGATTTTTTCTCACTAAAACCTTGATATCTTGAGATCTACATGTCCGATTGGGCTGAAATTTTGAGGGTAGGTTCATCTTTTCCCCCTCTACAATCCAGACGGTTGGATCTTTAAATGGAGGTCTGGAAAAGGGCGAAAATCACTTTTGGAGGCTCTCCCCAAGCAATTGGCCAGGAAGGACACAGGAGGCATTCTGGAAGTCGTCAGATCTGGATCTCTTTATCAAATTTGTAAGTTTCTGAATTATATTTGATCATCTTCTAGAACGATTCGAAAACGCCTTGGCATGGGCGAAATGTACATGCCCTAGATTCATGTTTTGAATGCATCAGCACTTCTTTTTGATTTGGATTCGAGATCTGACTTTTGATAATTAATTCTTAATCATTTTAGGACATTTTTGCTTCATTACATTTTTAATTTAGGGTCGAAATTGGGGCTTTCCCCAATTTCTTCACTTTCTCTCTAGGTTAATTTGATTTGTTTCTCTCTCTAGATTTCGGTTTTTATTGTTTAGGAATTTAATTTAATATATAAAAACCCAAAAATAAAATTTGAACCGAAAATTCATCCATTTTGAACTCCAATTCAAAAATCACTTTCTTGATTATTAAATTCCCAATTTTAATTCTGAAAATTATTATAAATTTTATTAAATTGGGAAATTAATAATTTATATTTTTATGAGCTTAAAATAATAATAATATTCTTATCTGGAATTATCTGACCGAAATCAAAATTAAGTTTTACTTAATTTTGATTATTTTAAGAATATTATTTAATATTAATTGAATTAAATATTGCAAAATTCAAAATTACTTGACTTGATTCATAAAAATTGTTTGAAAATTCTGAATTGTTGCCTCCTTGCGGATCGACCCCTTGGTTGCTCTATATTCTTATTTAGTAATTAAGGGAATTATAAATTTATTGCATAAGTCTAAAAAGCGCAACGACCACGTAATTTTACGTGATTTTTCGGCTTATCATAGAGCACGAGGTGTAGGTTGGCAACCCACATGTTGGAGACTCAACCTATTCATTGGGTTAAATTGTTCCAACATTAATCAATCTATATGATGATATAATTGATTAATTTTGAAGGCCAATAAAGCTTATTGGACATTGGAGTCATTAGCTAGGTTGATACATGGCCCTGCGGGTCACACACAAATGGTCTTTTGGACGTCGTGTGATATACTTTTGGACGTTGTAAGTTTGAGGGACTTCCCCTTCTTCTTCCTTCACCCCACAGCTCCACTCCACTCCTGATGTGATCGAGATGGCATAACAATGATGATGGAGGTTTGACAAAGCTCTTCAAGTTGAAGTATGAGATTTGATGTGCCGAGGATCGGATGGATCTCTAAAAGCTACACACATAAGCAGCTCCACATGACTCACTTAAGGATCAAAGGAGTCACGGATGTGATCTATGCCGAGGTTACTTTTTAAAATATTTTGTTGATATCATTACGATTTTGTTTAAGTATTTCGATGCGAATTATTCTAAGTTGTTCATCCAGATCAAGGCCTCCAATACCCAATAATCCCTTCTCCATGGAAGTGCAATCTGATTTGTCAATAATGTTATGTTTATTTTCTTTGCCAGAAAACACAAACCCCTTAGGGGTTCTTGGACCTTGCTCAAGCAGGAGCCCTTATGGGATGCACTCATGCAAGAGGTCTCCTCCAATTTGAGAAAATGCTAGAATGGGATGTCATCACTGGAACAACAACATTGACTACTAGAAAGCCCTAAAATTTCCACCCGATCTCACAACAAGCTCTGATACCAATTGATTTATCTAGGAGCATACATGTAGCTTCCATGACGATGTTATAAGGCCACCTACGCTCTAGGATCTTCTATGATGTAGAATGGCTCTTGCAAGCATGTGACTCCCTCTATGGATAAGCGACATCAAAGACTAGGTAAGCATATCAAAAAACAAGATGTTGGGAGACCTTACATGTTCTCCATTAATAGGGGACATACCATAATGCCCCTTAACACATTAACCCTACTGTGTAATCTTCTACCATGGAAAAGAAGGTGATAACCTTATACATTACTAGTTAACAAGGTCAACATTTTAGTATAGAACATCAAAACGAGAATCCTACACGGGAATATTTAAATTCCTGAAAGAGTGTAAAATGTTTTTTTTTCATGTTGGTGTGAAATAAATCCTCTTGGGCTCTCATGGCCACACTCTGCCTCGCAGTAGGTGGTGTGCTGGGCCCGTCTAGGTGTACTGGCTGGTTGGAATACCTCCACATTGGTTCAACAATGTCAGCTCCTACTGTGGGTCCATGCCTTCAATTATTTTTTATTTTTGGGCATTAAAAATCATTAAGTTCATAATGTATTATTATACCTTAGAAATTTAATATGTCTTAATTTATAATTCAGACATATACAAGAAAGGCATTTTTAATGAAATTTTATCAATCGTTTTCTGATGTCCATCTTCTTTAAAATCATGCATCCTGAAATTAATAAATAAGATAGAAAAAGGATTAGTTTAAAGAGATCCACCTATGTTTTTTGCTTCTTTGTCATTCAGCTTACTGAAAGAATTTACTCAATAAATGGGGTTAATTTCAAATGTTTCAACCTTGAGAAAGGTGAAACATGAATAGAATTTTATATAATTAACCTTTAATTACCATAAAAATAGGACTTTGTGGAATGGAATGGTAATGGTAACGATATCATAAAATAATGAAATCATGAATCAAAATCATGATAATTTAAGCATATAATATGGCAAAAGATGATATAAATGAATGCACAAGGTGAAAGTTATCACTTGAAGACCACATAATATCCATCAGCATTATACACAATGAGAAGTAGGCTTCACTCATGGAAATTAGCTTTTCTCAGTATAAAAAAGGTTATTTCACTCATTCCTAGATCCTAGAGTCTTACCTTTTTTACAGAGTATTTATACTAAACATGCGACTGATACTTTTTAACACTTCATGTGCACATCTTATTTTATTTCAAGGTGAATGGAAAACCTAAGGAGAATATAACATGCATTTCTGAGGGACTAAAAATGATTAAGTTGGGGTACTTGATAGTCACAAATAAAATAGTATTTCAACTATAGTTTCAGAACTATTTTTACAATTATTTTTACTAATATTTTTTCTCTAAGAGAGCGACTGGCCTATACAAACAAAACCTTTCTGCAATCAATACAGCTACTTTTGTGTAAAATGACAATACACATGGAATCACGCAAATTTGTGGAACAAAGAGGCCCATTCATTTTTACACTTTTTAAGTCCATAATGCAAAATTTTAATGGCCACAACATTTGAAGCATAGAGTTTCATGCAATGATTAGCACTTTACACAAAACACGAGGGCACTGATAACACACTAATTATTATATTAATATCATTTGTTTCCAAATTTGTTTCTGAAAAAAATGATTATATTGTCTTCTGAGTTTTTGGTATTTGAATGAAATTTTCTGACATCACGTTCCTAAAGAAAATAATTTTCTTACTTGAAATATATATTTCTAGAAATTTCTGACATTATATTTTACGAAATATATTTTTAAAGTCAGAATAAGTGTCCTACATATTTTTATGAATTAATTATATTTTATAGAATAATTTATCTGGTATTATAATTTTTTTGGTCTCCAAAAGTTTCACACATGAATGTAATGGGAGAGAGAAAATCAGATTGATAAGAGTGATTGGGCATCAAATCACAATATCTACAGTCTAAATGTGTTTGGGCTGAAAATTTGAGGGTAGTTTTGTCTTGCGCTTCTATCCTTCCATACCCTCTGATCTATAAATAAATCCCTCTATCCATGTTAAAGTTATAGTGGACATTCTTCTATTATTGGAGGTCGAGTGAAAGAAAGTGATTTTAAGTCCATCCATTGAAGTACGAAGGAGAAAAAAGAAGTGGAAGGGCTCTCATGGTAGAACATAAGGGGTCTAAGGGAAGTCTTCTTGTGCTTAATTCGTCATCTTCTTCTTGACATCATCCACCTATTCACATCCATCCATTCACATATACCCATCCACATTAATCTCATCCATAACATCCATATACATCCTTCATATCTATTTTATCCATCATCATCACTTGATGTACCCACTTGTTCCAGTCATTTTATATACATGAATTATTCTATATGTCTGCATGAAATCATGAAGACATACACATCTTAAGGCCATTTTTTACCATTACTTTACTGTTATTATCTTCATTTTATGTTAAATCCCATCTCACACATTAAATGTGTCATTTTGTTGAAAAGACACCTTTTAATGTATATTTTTAATGGCTTGAATTATACTCTCCAATAGTTACTCTACAATTTTGCAGGGCTTTATAGAAATAAATGAATTAAAATAAAGAAGATAAATGAGAATACTAATTAAAGCAAAACAAAAATGGTTTTAACAGCCAAGGGAGCCAACCAAGTCGGGCGCATCGCACAAATTGCGTGCAGCCAGCAAGCCCCAAGCACTTTTGCTTGCAACGACACTTATGGATAGACAAAATTGTAAGATTCAACATATTATAACCATTTTTCATGTCTCGCATTCAATTTATTTTGGGAATTCAAATATTTAAGAGCCTCATGGTCAGAGTATAGGACAAATTCTTGTGACAAAAGATAGTGATGCCAACGTTTAAGGATTTGAACTAGTGCATAGAGTTATTTTTCATAAGTGGATTACTTCAGTTTAGCATCATTTAACTTCTCACTATGGAGGGCAATAGGATGACCCTCTTGATTTAAGACACCACAAATACCAATTTCGAATGGGTCACATGCAATTTCAAAAACCTTAGAAAAATCGGGTAATTTAAGGATGCAATTTCAGTTTAGCATCTTGATTTCAATGATTTCAAAGGATCTTTGGGCATCATCTGTCCAGAGAAAATTTCCTTTCCATAAACAACTTGTAATTGGAGCTATAGTGGAACCAAATCTCTCACCAATTGTCAAGGAGCTCCAAGTTACAAGCAACAAGGCTTGGCAGAAGGGAGCCCTCAGTAAAGGCCCATTAAAGGGCCCACATTCAGCACAAAGTTGAATGGTGACCTGCACAACACAATGAGTAGCTTTATTTAATCCATCAATTAAACATTTACTACATTTGTATAGATAAAATATTTTTGGTTTCCTTGATATGGGATTAATCTTTCTTTGTTTTCCAAAGCGCAAGCAGGCTGGGCTTACAGGGCCAAGTGCAAATCCCGCGTCATAGCAGGCTTATTTTTATTTGTCAATATAATATTAACCATCTGATGTTCTTAAGGAATATTGATTGTGACATTTAATGAATAAAAGTTTATAATGTTTTTCCTCTTCTCATATGTTGCTGATGAGGATTGTGGGGCCAGACAATCGATGAATCAAGAAGACAATTTCTGGTCGAGGGGGAATGCCACAAATGGCCAAGGAGGACCCCTAGTGCTGGTCTGCACAATCCACAACCATTGAAGCTCATTTGGGATCCTTAAGAAAAGGGTCTATGTGATGGAAATATATGTGGCCGGCAAGCCAATCACACATTCCACATCTCGTTCCATGTTCATTAATAGAACATATTCATTATAGTGCACATGTGATGCGTATAATGAAGTCCATGAATACATGATCGGACTTAGTGAATTATGATGAGATCGTAATACGGAGATCACTAGTCTCGAAGCATGTGTTCTAAACATTCCTATTCAAAGGATACGAGATAAGGGCATCGAAGTATCCGGATAGAATAGCACAATCTAGCCTCACTCATATGATGAGTATGGCCGGTCCCGTAGCATTAGTGTGGAGAGACTAAGGATAGTTAGTGGGTGTTCTTTAGTGGAAAGAGTTCACTGAATTGATCCGTATGAATCCCTGAATGGTATTATACCGAATTGTCAATTAGGTTGATTCACATCATGGTTGTGTATGTGGTTCTTAGACATGATACACCAAAGACGTCTTGTGGACGGACGGTTGTACTTTGACTATGGCCAATGAGTCTCTAATCATGGGATTCTAAATGCTCTTAGTTCGGGTACATCAAGAAGTTCGTGAAGACAATTGAGTGGTCAAGATGGGATCGTCCACCCTCAGTATAAGAGGTGACAGCTCAAGGAAGATGATGCGATGAAGTCTTTGGCCAAGGCAGTGAAATATCAGAGAAGAGTTCTCCGATGATTTTCGAATGCAGCAATACTAACTTGGATGATCTATTAGGGTTTGACAGTTGACTATACCTTAAGTCGGCCAAGGAGCGTCAAGTGGATGAGGGATTGTACATACATGGTAACCGATGACGAACAGTTTCCATGAGTGAGTCGATACACACTCTTTGTATCTTCTATGACACGAGGTGTAGCTTGACACCCCACAAGTAGGAGTCTCGACCTATCGACTGGGTTAAATCGATCCGACATTAATTAATCTATATGATGATATAGTTAATTAATTTGGAAGGCCAATAAAGGTTATTAGGCCGCTGGAGTCGTTAACTAGACTGATACATGGACCTAGAGGGTCACACGCAAATGGTATTTTTGACGTTGGAAGATTGATGTGAAACGGCGACGGCCGGGATCGATCGACGCGTTTCACGTCACAGGATTATGATGCGAATGTATGGGATGTAAGCCGAATGATGAGAAAATATGAATGAGCAGATAAGGACTTGACGGATAGCGACGTCGGCCATTCCGATCAACGAGAGAGGAGTGATCCTAAGATCAAACTCCCAATGACCCGCTGGACCTACTAGACGTCTACTAAGTGAGGGGCGTCTAACAACCCTGGAGCGTTCGGCGTCCAAGTCAGATGACAGTCCGTCTACCACAAGAATCCCTACGCTCGACAAGGTGGCTAGTCCTATCCGATGATGTTCGAGAATATCGCGGTAGCGGACGCGATAGGGGAAGACGAGACTATCGAAGATAATAATACTGGAGTTTATGGAGGTGAGACGAGACTGACCTTTGTATCACTTAGTCCAAGGCGTCCAAGTCGTCGAGCGGATGCTTAGTGTCGGATCGTGCGGGCGAGTGTCGTTGACGAGGATGAAACCGGGTGTGGACGGTGCGGTCGTAACTACCAGCAGAGAGCTGAGTCCACGGGTGGCGTGTAGCAAGAGTCAGAGCAGAGGGCGCACAAGGCGCGCGCTTGGCTGGCGCATGGCGCAGCCGTGTGGGCGGGCAAGACAACGAACCAAGTATCGTGGGAATAATCGTGTGGGTGGGGCAGAAAACCAAGAAATTGGTTATGGCGTAGAGGGTGGGAGTTAAGAAATCAAGAAAGATGAGGGCGATGGGACGGCGAAGGGGAAGACGAAGGGGAATCAAGGTGATATGGTGAGACCAAGAAATCAAGAAATCATGTAATCAAGAAATCAAGAATTCAAGAAATCAAGAGGAAAGAAAGGTGGACGATCAAGAAAGGCAAGAGGAGGCGGTTGGGAATCAAGAAACGATGGGGAAAGGAGGGCGGACGATCAAGAAAGGCAAGAGGAGGCGGTTGGGAATCAAGAAACGATGGGGAAAGGAGGGTGGGCGATCAAGAAAGGCAAGAGGAGGCGGTTGGGAATCAAGAAACGAAGGGGAAAGGAGGGTGGGCGATCAAGAAGGCAAGAGGAGGCGGTTGGGAATCAAGAAACGAAGGGAAATGGATCAAGAACGTGGTAGGAGGGATCAAGAACGCGATGGGAAGGGGAATGGATGGTGGAGGTGGGAAAAGGTACCAAGAAATGGCTTTCTTGAACTGTAACAACCAAGAACCCTCCAAGAAAGAGGAGTTCTTGATGGATCTGGGGTGTGCTCCCTCGGCGGAGCAGATTTCCCCGGTTGATGGCGTGTCGGCGATGCTTCTTGAATCTCCCAAGACCCCCGGAGTAATCTCGACGAAGGCCTCTTTTGATTCTTGATGGCGGCGGCTTCTTGAAACTCTTTCCTCGCACTGGAGTGATCTCGACGGTGCGCTTTAACACGTCTCCCTCGGAGTGATCTCGACGGGAGAGACGTGGGCTCTACCCACGGAGTGATCTCGACGTGGGGTGGGGCTAGCCAAACCCCCTACACTACTCTCTACGATAAAGGGGAGACGAATTGTGAATAAAATTTTCAACAATGACTCCCAAGGTGTTCCTTGGGCATGCCATCCCCTTATATAGTGACGATGGGTGCCAAGTGAACGTGGGAGAGGACGAACCGTCGCGAGACGTGGTTCGGCCTCTCCTTACAAATTCAAAATACAAACATAAAAAGTAAAAACGATGAGGACGGGGCCCAACAACATTGGCCCAGTCCACGAATCTGAAAATACAAACACACATGAAAATGAGCATAAGTAAAAAGATAAAAGTTCTTATGCGAGGTACTTAAACCCCAGGTGGCGAGCGTCGGCGCGAGCTGCTCGGCGTGGCTGACGATGTCCCGTCGCGTCATCCTCGAGATGGTCCTCCATCAAAGATATACTTAAGTTTTGGGGTGTTTTATGGAAAATACCCACTTAGTATAAATAGGGGAAGGCCCTGAAAAAAATTCACCCAGGCCAGAATTGTACAGGGGCATTTCCCCTTCTTCTCCCATCTCCCAACACCCCCTCTCCCTCCCCGATTTGATCAAGATGACGTAACGACGCCGACGGAGAAAGAACGGGACTCGTTAACGAGGAGGAGGAGATCCAACGTGCTGAGGACTGTGTAGATACGTCAAGAGGCTGCACACGTGAGCAGCTTGACTCGGCTCACTCCAGGATCCAAGAAATCATGGATGCAATCTGTGAAAAGGCACTTCGTTTAATGGTTTTTGTTGATGTCGTTCGATTCGTTCAAGTCTTCCGCTGTGAATTGTTTTCATTTATTCATCCATGTCAAGGCCTCTAGATCCCAACACTATGGCCCCTAATTGTCTTTTAAATCCAGATCCAAGGTAGAGAGATGAGACCCTTCTGGTGGTAGGACGAGGTAAGGGAGAGATGTGACACCTCATTGACGGCTCCACACACATAGGACAATGCCCGAGTCCTAGAGCCCTTTGGATTCATGACATCGTAGAGGAAGGTGGGAAGAGATGCACATCAATGCTCCAGAGCGGTGATTGACATTCCCATTATTTAAAAATATATATTAAATATAAAAACTATATAAAATATACTTTGCTACTATATGATATTCCCTAACTATATATAAATAATCTAATTGATTCCATGGCACTACTCATCCTCTCTCTCTCTTCTCTTCTTATTCTTTTTCCCCTCTACCTAAGTTCTTCTACAATTAAACAAAAAATATTATCTCTGTCTCTATTAATATGTTATTCCAAATATGTATATATCTGTGTATATATATTCATCAATATATATCTAATTAAATAATACCTTCTTAATCATATCATAGTCCTTATACATTCATCTTTTTTACTATCTCATATTCCATTAAAAAGATAACCATATTCACTAGTTACCTAAATCTCGTATCCCTTTACTTACTGTATATATATCTCTTCTACCTTACATATAACCTGGTAATAAATCCATGATCATCCACGTTCATCTCATCCATAATATCCATACACATTATTCATCTCTATTTTATCCATTATCGTCACTTGACGTACCAACTTATTCCACTCATTTATATAGATTAATTATCCCACATCTGTACATCAATTATCATCTTTCTCATTTCAACATATTCTTAATTTATAAGTTACCATTCATCATCTCCTAATCGCCATATAAAATGGGAATAGATCCTTAATATTTGATCCCTATGGAGATTACCCTTGTTAATGACTAGCTATCCACATACTTTTACGAGGTAAGGTTTATGATTCTTTGTCGAGTTAATCAAATAAAAATGAACAATTAGAACCTTAAATTTGAGTTCATCAGGGATTTATTGGAATGCTTATTTAAACATAGAGTTTGATCCCAAATGAGAAAAACCTGAAGCTTCTACACCATGTTGATGGTCCATAATGAAGGGACAGAATAATTCACTATGTTATTTAATATTCCATAATGAGTTTTGGAATTAAAGGTCAAGGTTAGTTCAGGTTTTACCTCTTTTATCCATCAGTGGGCTTGGATCAATAAATAAACGCCTGCATAAAGGTAGAAAGACACCCTTAGATTTTGTTCGTAATTATGATTTATGGAGTTATTTGTCCATTCAAAGTATTGTTTGGATCCGTCCAGTTTTGAGAGCAAAGGATTGAAGGATTCATGTCATTATCAAGACTAAGGAAGAGAAAACATCAGTCCACCCATTTGGCATGTGACAATAAGGCTAGTATAATCTTTATCTTCCTTAGCCTCACGTCTCCATCCATTTTCCTAGGTTATAGTTGTCAGGGATAGCCTGAGTTTTCATCCCACCATCAACATACTGCTCGTTGGCGCTTGATAACATGCAAATAAACATGATAATTCATGTTTATTTCATGTACTTTAGAGCATAATTAAGCTAAATTTATGCATGTTATCATGAAATATACGTAATTTTCACCAAAAATACATATGTCCACTAAATAATTATTATTGCATTAAAGTCAGTATATTTTGATGTTCTAATGATATAAATGGTATTATTTCAAAAAAAAATTAACTTGGTGAAAATGCATCCAAAAATGAGTTTTAGATAAGGTATATTTAATTTTTTATTTAAGGGAATTTTATGGATTATATTTGATATTCTTTCAAAGTATTTTTTAGGTTAAAAATGGCAACATCGAGGCCTAGTGAGGAGGGATGATATGGAACAAATGGTGGCTCCCTTTTCTTATGGAACAAGTCAAATTAGATCCCTACAAGGACGGATGATGTGGCATGCTCTGGTGGCTCCCTATACTGGTGGAATTACTCAAACATACGAATGGCTAGAAATGCTCAAAATTCAAAAGGCCACAACTGCTGATCCCATGGGTAATTTTGGATCAAATGGCCATCACTTATTTCTCTTTACGTGACCTATGGTTGAGCCTATACATAAATCACAAAATTAGGCTCTTCTTATACTTCATTTTGCCTTTCTCCATGTGGGAGACCTTGTAAAACAAAGGTTGATGGCGAGGACGCCAATGCATCAGCCCGGGACACGTCACCGCAGGCAGTCGGGGTCAACACAGACGTTACGGATCCAAAGATGAAGTCAACAGAAGTCAACCCACCTCGGTCAACAGGAGTCAACGAAGAAGTCAACACGCCACAACCGTCGTCCGCCACGTCACCACCCGCGCACGTCACCACCCGCGCACGTCTCCACGCGCGTCATGACACGACGCCAAAGGCAGATCCACAACTGCCCTTTAGCGTGACGTGATGCACATTTTCCCTTGCGTGTCTTATTTTCTAGTTATTTTCTCTTTCCTCCAAGGCCTATATAAGGTCATTTGTCATTAGGCAATCATAATTCAAGAATTGAGTTTTCTTTCTAACTCTTCTTGGAGGATTGCCCTACCCCTCATCTTGCCCTACCCCCCCCCGCCGTCGCCGCCGCAGTCGTCATCCCCGTCGTCGCCGCCACCGCCACCGCCGCCGCTGCAGCCGCCGTCGTCATCACCGCCGCGCGCAGCCGCGCGGCCACACGCCGCGATCGCACGCCACCGCGTGCCCTCCCGCCGCGCGCCGTGCGCCTCAGACGCCATGTCGCGTGCGGCGCTGCGCGCCGCCGGGCGGCGCCTCAAGCCGCGCGCTGCTCCGTGCTGCTCCGTGCGCTCGCGCACCCTTCGCAGCTGGAGTTCGCCGCGCCACCCGGCGTCCCGCTTCATAACGCGTCAACCAGGGCGGACAATGCCCGAGCGCCCGTTCTAGTATCACGCCGCCGCCGCCACGAGCAGAATTACCTGCAGCCTCTACACGCACTCACGGTGCTGAGGTATACCTGAACCCTGTGGTGTCGGCGTGTTCTCCGCTCAGTATTTTCTCGGAGGTTTCACCCGTCCAGAATTAGACTTGGATTTCCTCTTCTTCTCTCCTTTTCTCGAGTGTTTCTTCGCGACGTGAATTCGAGGTATTGATTTCGGTGCTTAGGCATCGTCGCGGTGGGGGAAGACAGTACTCCCGCCCTCGATAAGGGTCGGAGCTGCACCACCAGATTTCATCGGTTTTAAGTCCGAGAATCGACCGTGATTTCTGTGGATTGTTTTATCCCTTAACCCATTCCTACCCATAGCCTCGTCATCCGCCCTAAATCGTCCATCCCATAGTCGTCCTACGTCAAAGGTGCATTTTGAGTACCAATTTAGGTTCTTTCCTCTTTCCAAAACTGAGTTTCTTCCCTCTCTTGATCTATTTTCATGCAATCGCAACATGCTAAAGCACCGGGCAAAATATAGGGCTCATGAATAGAGATTAATTCTCGGGCGCATCGCCAAAGGAAAAAGTAAGTCTTAAATGTTTAATTAGGGTTTCATTTCGTTCTGATTCCATTTCATCCATCCACATATTTTCCTATCCTTCCACTCTTTGTTATAGGTTATCAAAACCCTATGAGTAGGGATTAAGAGCTTATACCACCCATTCCTAATTATGATTTTCATAGGAAACCCCTAATTAGGGTTTCTTCATTACATCCATGTTGGGTTTGGTGCCTTGGTTCGTCCATGGAAAACACATTTCCATGGATACGAAAGTGTGTCGACCGATTCACGATCGATCTTTAAAACAAAGCATTGAATGTACCTTGTGGAGAACTCGTTCCACCCTTTACTTTGCCGCTTTGAGATCGTTTTGAAGCCATTCTTGCGTCTGGCCTCTAGAAGTATCCATGCGATCACTAGGCGCTTGGATCTCCACGTCTTCTTCTTTGATTCTTCTTGAAAATCTAGAAGATCTCCTCACCTTGAAGACACTCTCCCTTGGATGTGTGGAGAAGAGAATGGAGAAAAGGAGGTGCTCTCTAATCAGGCTTGCATGGGTGCTAAAAATGAGACCCCTGTCCCTTTTTATATTACACTTAAGGTTTTTTCTCAAAAACCTAATAAAGTAAAATATATTCACCAATGCCCCTATGCTTTTATGTGTGTGACCATCTAGGGTCATGTATCATTCTAGTTAATAACTTAGTGTCCAATAATAGTTATTGGTCAACATGATTAATTAATCATATCAACATATAGATTAACTAACTAAGGATCGATCTAACCCAATCGACAGCTTAAGTTTCTAGCCTGTGGGATGCCAAGCTAAACCTCATGCTCTAGAAGATACCAAGTAGTGTTCGAACTCTCTCATGGAACCTTTACCGTCATCGGTTACCGTATATGTGTAATCCATCCTCCGCGCGAGACTCTCAAATGACTTAGGGTATGGCTTATCGTCAAACCCTAAACTGTCATTCAATTAGTACTGATGTGTAACAGGGATCATTGGAGAACACCTTCTCCAATATCCTCACTACCTTGGCCACGGATTTTTTTGTATCGTCTTCCTTAAGTCGATATCCTCTTATACCGAGGGCTAATGATCTCATTTTGAATACTCAATCATCTTTGTGAGCTTCTTACCACATCTTGATTAACGTTTAGGTATAATACCATTCAGGGATTCGTGCGGATCAATTCAGTGAACTCTTTCTCCAAAGAGCGCCCACTATCTGTTCTTCGTGTTTCCACACTGATAGCCCCATGATTAGCTACACTTATCGTATAAGTCAGATCCACTTGTGATATTCTATCAGGAAAATTCGATGTCTGTCTCGACTATCCATTGAATAGGTATATTTAGAATACATGTTTGAAAACTAGTGATCACTGTATTATGATATCACCATAATTCACTAAGTCATTGCACATATTCATAGACTTCCTTATAAACATCACACCGGAATGATAATGAATGTAAACACTTCATTCAATGAAATTAAATAAACATGGTGGTGTGATTGGCTCGAAGGCCACATAATATCCATCAACAAACAAATTTATAATTAATATCTTCCAGGATTTGTGCTGGCCTTCATAAATCCCATAATAGAATAAGCAGCAGATATTTTGAGATGTGACTCTAATAATCCTAGAAATGAGGCATATTGCAGAAAGAAAATGGAGTCTTTTTCTTAGGCTACCTTAGCCAATGAGGTAACCATAGCCTTTCTAAATCAACTATAGCACTATTCCCAAAATATCAAAGGCCTTTTTCTCTATTGGATTGATGATCTTTAGGGTATCTTATAACATAAAAATATACATTTGGGCATGTTTTGATGGTGACTCCTTTGGGGACGTAGAACACACTGGAAGACAACAAAGCTTGTGTTATGCAAAAGCCGACGTGTTCTCCCCTAGGCACCATTGCTACTGTGAGGTTGGTGAGGTCGACAAGAAATATGCGGACATATAACAAACCAGATGACAACAGAGGTTGATAATGATGGTCAAGTTATTAAAGGGTTGAATCAATTTTATTATACTAGAATATAGAAAAATGCACATAAAGACTGACATAGAAATAAATATGAGATATTCTTTATAGGAAATCTAATAGACAATTAGGTAATGATCTAGGTGCCCACTTAAATTTCAAACCTTTTTTTACTTACTAAGAAAAAACATACAGAAACCTATATATACAGACTAAAAAAATACCTGCACACTTTTACTTATATTAAAATATATTGTTTCTAGAGAACCAGTTGATGAAACTAAGTGATTCATGAATACATTTATGGTTTCACTTTTGCATGCCCAGTGTCAAATATCATAATTAATGTATAAAACTTTTAATTTGAAAGATCCATGAAACTAAAAAAGTTATGGTTTTATTTATCCAGAAAATCACATCAAGCTCGATAAAAAATGAACCATAGTTATAACCAGTTGAGTCCAAGTTAAAAAATTAAAGCATAATACCTCATCTAAATCTAAACTTAAAATAAACGAATCCAACAATTAGGATTCACAAATAAAGTATGCATCCATATACTATTCATGTTTGCGGGATTATGATCTAATGAAAGCTACTTATTGATTATTAGTCCTAATTCTTCTTCTATCTATCTTATCTATATTATTCATTGTATCTATGTCTTACCATATTATGCCTTTCATATTTCTCCATCCTCCAGTAAGACTATTTTGGCTATCAGGTTCAACGTGCCCTAATAGAGGACTCCACTATTAGGATGGATTTGGTCTTGAAGAAGCTTGAAAAAGCTTCTATAAGATATTATATTCCTTTATATTATTCTATAGCTTCAACACTCTTATGTGTCTTCAAGACTTTTCTAGAACCTTCAAGAAGCTTATAAATCCTTGTAGACTTTTGTTGAGAAGTGTCTTCATAAAAGATACCGTGGAGTGATAAAAGAGGAGGAGCTCATCACACACTTGAGGTGCCCTGGAGATTTGAGGCTATTAAATTTTGTGAGTCGAACCAGAGTGAAAACATAGCAACTCGAAAAAGAATCTTTCTTACGATGTGTCTCCACATGTGGTTCTTCTCATCCATTTGTTCCTTTTATATTTTTGATCTCATATTCTCTTTGTTTCTTCTATTATAGACCTCTATTGTAACCATTGATCATCCCATTAAAGAGGGTTGCTTTTATTCAATGTTTTTGTGATTTTCATTATAATATTCTCCAATTATTCTCCAAATAATGTAAATGTACACGACTCTCAATTCTCTTGGCATATTTAGTTTCTCCAGTTTTTTTTTATGCCAAATGTTCTACGATGGCCAAGTTAAATGACCAAGAAAGACCTTATGCTATGAATTAAGGACATATTAAATAGAGAATTACTATTTTTAAAACTTCCATGCTCATTTCAGTTACATTTTTCAGATAAGATGCATTTTTTCTGACCCTGTGTTGGATCTTATATGTACTATTTATTTTAAATCTATGTATTATTTTTTTTCGAATATCTCATCAAAATTGACTTTTATTTCTATATTTTTTTGTTTCAAAAGATTATTCTTTGAGTTGAAGAGTAGTTTGTATGTCAGTCTGAGGCATTATTAATAATCCTAGTGGTATATATATTTCTGACACTGAGTCAGTTACAGAGTGGTGATGAGTAGTTTGTATGTCAGTCTGTGATAAACTCAGATTTAGGGTTAAAATTATGTGATTGTTGATTTGAGTTTTATCAATAAAATTCACAAACCATTATGTACACGATAATTATAGCTAGTGGATAAGTACATGTTCCACAGGGAATGTATCTTGGAGATTAAATCATCTCTAGCTAATGATTTGGGTATAATAAGAAGGGATACAAATAAGATAAGAGGTAGGGATGCAATGGAGACAGTGACATGAGATGGAAGGTATTAAGTATATAGCTAGGGTGTATTCATAAGTAATAAGAGATCATAGGTGGGATGACACAATTTAGGGAGTAAGATAGACTAAGACATAATGGATCGATTGCAGATGTAGCGGATGAGTGAGAAGGAAGATGGAGTAAGATAGTGGTTTTGAATTTATTATTTAAATGGATGCAAAAACACAGGATGAGATTGTAACGATGTAGATGATGAGTGACGTAGATGACAGATGGTGGCTGATGATGAAGGATGGTAGATGACAATGAAATAAGAATGAACCTAACTAATGGTTGTGATGGAGGTAAATTAATTTGAGGCAAGAGACTAACCTTAGATCCCTACGTTTTCTTCTGGGATCTGGGAAATTTCTTCGTGAAGATCAGCCTATCCTCTTCTTTGTTGACCTTCTCCAAGAACTCAAGACACCATGAAAACCCTTAATGGACCTTCAAAACCTTACTCTCTTTCAATCTACCTCTCTTGGAGGAATTGAGTTTAAAGATGCTTTCTTGCAAAGATCTGGGGTCAATTTATACATTCAACTGAATAATGGAAGAGGAGATAAAGATGAAAATACCCTCCAAATTTCAGCTCTGTCGGGCTTCTCTCCCCATCGTCCCTCAATCGTTGAATATCAATTCGTGAAGTTAGAGAATTCTTGGAGGTTAAATATAATCACTGGTTCATTTTTTACCATGGTATCGTTGATTGATGGCTCACACTGCAGCCGGTATCCATACATGAAGAAGACAAAAGGGCTAAAAACGTATTATAAATTAATTTACAGACTGATAACACACATTCTTAATAGGTTAATATGAAGATATTTACATGTTTAATTGCATTAAAATGAAGTCTAAATAATTAAAATGAAGATTAATTTACATGTTTAATAGGTTGATTGATGGCTCACCTGGATCTATCTTGCAAGATGGATAATAGTGGATCTTCTGAATCTTATTAGTAGAACCTCTGACGCAGAAGATCCACTATTATCCATCTTGCAAGATAGATCCAGGTGTGCTTCGGTTGCAAAATAATTTCTACCAACATAACTTTGAATATTCATTATTTTATTGCGAATGGAAGCTAAATAAACTTATACTGTGGATGTAGCGTTTAAACACATTACTGTACCTCTTGCTACCATTAGGATAAGCGTGACCCATTCCCCTTTCCCCCTGTATATAAGATATTTTAAGAAATTTATGTCCCTCTTTTACAGACTATATAGATATATTCCTGACCAGGCACTGGACTGATGATAACAGTAAACAATATGGTTGTGCAAAAACTCTTGAAATAAATATCTCATAAATTATTTTTCACCTCAATGGGGATTTCGATCGGCAGCGGCTAATTCAGAACCACTGGTCGAAGTGTAAACAAACCGCACCTTCAAACCGCCTTTTTCTTCCATTAGCAAAAACTTGTCTCCCGTGAGTATCATTAGGGATTTTAATTACAAGTTCAAATGCAATTTAAGGAACCCCACTATCTACGGGTTTACTATCTTCAGAGAAAGGTCTACAAGGGTGATCAGAGAAGGAAAGATTGGGAGAGAGGTCAATAGCGAAGAAGGCGTTCAGAGGTGAAGAGGGCTTGAAGGTCGACGTCTTCGTCGATTTGGAGGTCTGTCGCGAGTTTCAACTTGTCCAAGACCCTGGCAATCCACGAGAACTCTGGTCTGTCAACCGACGACGGTGTCATGCAATGCGCGATCAGCCGTTCGAGTGCCGCTGCGTGTTTCGCCTGCCTCGCCGGCGTTATCTCCTGCACCAGCAAGAGTCATCTACTCAGAAATTTGAAGAGGGAGGAAAGTAGAGACAGCGGAAGATGAGGAAAAGACTGAAGGAGATAAGATAGGGAAAGCCAGAGCAAGAGAGAACAGAGAGGGTTTGTGTTAGATACCGTGACACAGAGACAGAGAGACAGATGGAGAGTAAAAGAGAGAGAAAAGGATCTTTAATGGGCAGTATGGTTGAGAGAAATGGAGATGTTATGAGAAGAGATGAGAGAGGAAAGAGCCATATAAGCGTAAGGGAAAGAGACAGAATGAGAGAGGGTGACGGAGAAATGTGTTTGTAAATTAGCAAACGGAGAGGGAGAGATGGAGAAGAAGAGGTTTGCGTAAGTTCTGTGGGAAAGGGAGATAAATGTAGGAAGCTATGAAGAAGATGGGATAGAAATAGAGAGGTCGAGAGAGAAACGCGTAAGCTGACCTCAGTGACGGATTCAGGCTCTGTTGGAAAGAGCATGTTTCGAAGGGGTGCGATCCCGTAGAACATCTCATAGAGTAACTCGCCGAAGCAGCGCACGTCCTCCATCCTGTCGCAGACTATCTCCCCGTTCATCTTCGGCGCACACGAGACTCCCGTTTCCGGAGACCCCTCTCGCTCTTCTTCGCAGGCCCCCCAAAACCCATCGACGATCACCGAAGGAGACGACGGTCCGCCCTCGATGAGGATGTTCTCGGGCCTCAGCTTGCGGTGAACCATTCCCTTCTCGTGGACGTGCTCCATCCCCCGCGCGATGCCCGCAGCTATTCTAACGATTTTTCTTAGATCCATAGGCTTGGTAGATCTCCGGATGAGATCTTTCAGGCTCCCCCCGCCATGGCGGAACTCGTAGGCCAAACAGGAATACACCTTCTGCTCTCTCCCCGCGGCCACCAACTGCGATAACTCTTCCTCCGTCAAACTTACAATGCCTTGCCGAGAGATAACAAAAGAAAGAAATACCTTGATGACGTTGGGGTGGTTCAGGCGGGAGAGGAAGTGGGCTTCTCGAAGGAACTCAATCTCCAGAGAAGCGGCGAGGACGGCGTCGTCCGAAGGCGGCGTCGCGATCTTCACGGCCACGGGCTGTTCTCCGTAAACTCCGCGGTAGAGGAAGCTGCAGCTATGGCGGAGTGTAACTCCAGAAATCCTGGACCCGATGGATAGCCTGTTAAGGGACGCGGCGTCCTCTCCCGCTGCAACTCGCGTCTTTCTGAAATAGTTGAAGAAGCATCCCCTGAACGCCGGCCGCTTGTTGGTCCGATGGCGGTGCAGCTGCTGGGGAGTTAGCCGGACAGAGCCCGAGAAAGATGGGCGAGTTTCGAGGGGGATCTCTGCCGGGCGGTGGAAGACGGTGGAAGAGAACGCAGAACGAGTTACCCAAGAGACGTTGCCTTCTCCTTTGGACGCCATTGCTACTGAAAGTTGAGGAAGAAGACTTTCGCTGTAGAATAATGGATGGGAGAGACGAGGGTATCGCTCTGTTTATATACAAGGGCGTTACGCTATTTTTGCGGTAGGGGTTGGCTACGTCGCCGAGAAGAACGCGGCCAGGGTTATAAACTCCGCGATTGAAGGGGACGCTTATATCTAGGAGACAGTTATTCAACGGTAAAATAGCATAAATTCTACCGGAAAACAAGGACCATAACATACGTGAGCAGAGGCAAAGAGATGAATAGCTTGATAAAAAAGCAGGCAATTAGCTACATGCATATTTACGGACTAAAATTTTACTCCCTACATTGCTTCTTTCAACTTACTACGTAGCTTCTTTCAACATACTACATATCTACTTCATAACGGAACGGAACGAAACGGAACGGAACGGCAGAACTAAGGGAACAGGTTTATGTGAAAGAAGATGAGGCGGCGTCATCAGGCGGGGTGTCGCACTACTAACAAGAAGACGTCATTTGGAAAGGCGGCACTGCCACCCTAATATGCTCAGATAATCTCATGATTACATGGAATGTCGGCAATGCTGCCCAAGTGTCAATCCTGAATGAACCTCATTAAGGATTCAGTTCTCCCGACTCTAAACTGTCATTTCTGCCCCTTGAACTACGCATGTATAGAAACTCTAAAGACATTGAAATAAGTTTGTTCTTTCATCAGTACTACCTCCAGTTTCTATGATGGTATCATAGCCTCTCCTCTGGCACCCTGAAGAAGAGTCATCTGATGAGGATGTTGTCCAGTGAACATGAAGAGCAAGAACCAAATCGCCAGAACAATTTGTTGAAACTAGTTGAAGAAAAAAACAACCAGGACGGAGTAAATCCAAAACCCAAGATGCTATGGTGGAAATGCGGAATCCACTCGGACAAGATAAGTACGTCGGCAAATAGGGACAGATAATAAGAACCTCTTTACGTCACCGGCGTGACGTCAACGTCCAAGGCTCTCGGTGCAGGGCACTGGCTTCTTGTGTGGTGCAGTAGAACAACACCTCCTTGAACTCCCAAGCCAAGGGAGTAACCACCAAGGAGTGATGAAGACAAAACAAGGGAGAGAGAGGAGAAGAGAGGAAGAGACGAGAAGAATTAACAAAAAAGCAATTGACGGCTGCAATTTGGGTTCAAGGGGGATGAACACCCCTTTAAATAACAGAGAAATGGGCCCCTAAATGGGCCATTTCCTCACAAAGGACAAGAGGTGGGGGGCGCACCTCGGACCCATGCGCCCCCTCTCTCAAGAGGGCTTGGACAAGTCAAGCCCCCCTTCTCCCGCATTCCCGTGGTGGGGGGGCTGACAAATCCCAACACAAGTTGCTGCACAAAACATTGGAAGCAATATTATCCCAGTGGGATTGAAGCTTAGAGGGTTGAATCACCCTCTATGGCTTCACTGTGTTCACCTGACTCATGAATCCTTGTCCTAGGCCTAGGTAAGCACCTGACACATGAAAAACCTTCATCAACACCTTTGTTTTTAGACCCCCAAACATTTGTGGTAGAAGAAGGATATGGCAGTCATGGCCACCATATGGTCATCGATGACTGATGAAGTATTATTGATCATCCAAGACTACATCCCACTGTATGTAGCATAGTAAATGCTTACTCGTGAACTACTCTCCAACTCAAAGTTGAGAATCATGAAGCTGATGAACAAGCTCCGCAACTTGTGATGAGGTAGGCACATCCGTTGACGGCTTAACTCATGAGATTTGTTGCATTGGTATCTATCTAGTGAGGTAGGTTGTTCCATAAATGAACAAAAGCAAGAGCTCATCATTCTATTGGGGATGGGAACGACCCAAGATTTTCATACTAGTGCGAACACTCACATAAGTAAATACTCCTTTGATGCAATCCTTGCAATGATCTGATCAGAAGAAAACATGCTTCTCTTCGGCAACAACCGCGAGACAGAAGAACACTCAACTGAAACCAATCAAACTCAAGATGGAACTGACCAACATCACAAATAGAACCGCGGCGAAGGTGGGCAAACCCGAGGTCGTGGTTGCCCTAGATTGACCAGCTCCAACCAACAAAAATAAGGGAGAACTAGACTAAAATGTCAAAATATGTTGCCATATTGGACATTGAGTTGATGTATGTTAACATATTTAGTCCAATACAAGGACGCAATGATCATCCAAAATAGTCCAACCACATCAAATTACCCACACGCACAAGCATATTTTCTCTCTCAAGGGAGATACCACAATGGTATGCGCACAAGGGAGATATGTGTCACATCACCGTCAACTCTTAACTAGTAAGTCACACAGCTCCTTACAAAGGACCTCACAGACAGTTCGTTAGAGATGTCTCAGGCTTACAAATCTAACCTGAGACCCCACAGTTAATTCATCAGTACTAACACAACAACATTATCTTACTTTAAATAATATTTGACAACTTCCTGAAATCACAAAAGATCTTCAATCTATTTGTAACTTATCATTGAAAATTATGTTTTTTGTTGAATTTGAACCTCTTGCTTATTTTATGAAGGACAGATGTACCGAGGACATGCTTTACCGCCTACCTCTGTCTTTGCCAACTGCATCTTTTGGAACCAGGGCCACACCGGTTCCATAGCATCAATGAATGAAACATCCTCCCTTAACGTTTTGAGAAAAAAATATAACTCATTTTGGTTTTCCTCTAACATAACTGCCTACACTGCATGTTTGTGAGTTATGTTGTCTATCTAAGGAAAAAACATTTAATATCTTCACAATATGATCATGTATTTTTAAACCTCCTGAGATCATTCATTCCAAGATTAGGGGGCCGGCTCTCATTCACTTGGATTTTTCCTATTACATCACCTTCATTGATGCATTCAACAGGTACACCCAAACAAGAATAATAACATTATTGATACCTTTATCAAAATCCATCATCTAGTTTATCGCCGATTCAACATCAATATCCTAGTTTTCTAATCCAATTGGGGAGGGAAATACCAGACTTGAAACCACATTAGCTATGATCCATCGTGTATTATGACTCAACACTTATGGGACAAAGCCATTGCAACTGATGCATATCTCCAATTAGTGTTCGCCCGTCCCGATGCCGGTACCGGATACCGGTATCGGGACGGATGCTGGATGGATGCCGGTACCGGAAACTTCCAGTACCAGTTTTTTCCGATATCCAGATACCGGATATCGGTATCGGATATCGGCTGCTACAGTGCCGATATCCGATACCGGTATCCGTCCGATACCGTGATCCGTCTCCCGTCTCAGGGGGACAGATGACGGTATCGGATATCGGATGCGGATATCGGTTTTCGATATCCGCATCGAATTTCATAAACATTTCATATAAGTTAGTTCTTTTATGAAATTTCATATAAGTTACGTATTTCGATTTTTTAAAGTTTTGAACCTTGTTTTCTGGCAACGGCGGGAGCGGGCATCGGCGAGCACCGGCGGGCAACAGCGAGCAACGGCGGGCAACGGCGGCGGCGGGCAACGGAAGCAGAAGGCAACAGGGGTAAGTCGATTTTCTGCTGGCAAAATAGGACCATTGCTCTTCTGTTTCCGTCAATTTCAGCTCTCTCTCTGTCTTTCCTCTCACCTTCCTCTTTTTCTCTATCTTTTCTCTCCCGTTATCTTCGTCCTCTCTCAATTTCCTATCTCTCTTCGTCCTCTCCCTCTCTCACTTTCATATCTCTATTTTACTTCTCCCTTTCTCAATTTCGTAGCTCTATTTTTCTTCTCCCTCTCTCAATTTCATATCTCTATTTTTGTTCTCCCTCTCTCAATTTCATATCTCTGTCAATTTCCTATATCTATTTTTCTTCTCCCTCTCTCAATTTCATATCCCTATTTTACTTCTCCCTCCATCAATTTCATAACTCCATTTTTCTTCTCCCTCCCTCACTTTCATATCTCTATTTTACTTCTCCCTTCCTCAATTTTGTAGCTCTATTTTTCTTCTCCCTCTCTCAATTTCATATCTCTATTTTTGTTCTTCCTCTCTCAATTTCATATCTCTGTCAATTTCCTATCTCTATTTTTCTTCTCCCTCTCTCAATTACATATCCCTATTTTACTTCTCCCTCCATCAATTTCATAACTCCATTTTTGTTCTCCCTCCCTCAATTTTATAACTCCATTTCTCCTCTCCCTTTCTCAATTTCATATCTCTATTTTACTTCTTCCTCTTTCAATATCATATCACTATTTTTGTTCTCCCTCTCTCAATTTCATATCTCTGTCAATTTCCTATCTCTATTTTTCTTCTCCCTCTCTCAATTTCATATCCATATTTTACTTCTCCCTCCATCAATTTCATAACTCCATTTTCCCTCTCTCAATTTCATATCCCTATTTTACTTCTCCCTCCATAGATTTCATAACTCCATTTTCCCTCTCTCAATTTCATATCCCTATTTTACTTCTCCCTCCATCAATTTCATAACTCCATTTTTCTTCTCCCTCCCTCACTTTCATATCTCTAGTTTACTTCTCCCTTTCTCAATTTCGTAGCTCTATTTTTCTTCTCCCTCTCTCAATTTCATATCTCTATTTTTGTTCTCCCTCTCTCAATTTCATATCTCTGTCAATTTCCTATCTCTATTTTTGTTCTCCCTCTCTCAATTTCATATATCTGTCAATTTCCTATCTCTATTTTTCTTCTCCCTCTCTCAATTACATATCCCTATTTTACTTCTCCCTCCATCAATTTCATAACTCCATTTTTGTTCTCCCTCCCTCAATTTTATAACTCCATTTCTCCTCTCCCTTTCTCAATTTCATATCTCTATTTTACTTCTTCCTCTTTCAATATCATATCACTATTTTTGTTCTCCCTCTCTCAATTTCATATCTCTGTCAATTTCCTATCTCTATTTTTCTTCTCCCTCTCTCAATTTCATATCCCTATTTTACTTCTCCCTCCATCAATTTCATAACTCCATTTTTCTTCTCCCTCCCTCAATTTTATAACTCCATTTCTCCTCCCCCTCTCTCAATTTCATATCTCTATTTTACTTCTTCCTATTTCAATATCACATCACTATTTTTTTCCCCATCTCTTAATTTCATAACTCTATTACTGCTCTCCCTCACTCAATTTCATATCTCTATTTCTCTTCTCCCTCTCTCAATTTCATATCTCCATTTAACTTCTCCATCTACTAATTTCATAACTCCATTTTGTTCTCCCTCCCTCAATTTTATAACTCCATTTCTCCTCTCCCTCTCTCAATTTCATATCTCTATTTTACTTCTTCCTCTTTCAATATCATATCATTATTTTTTCCCCCATCTCTTAATTTCATAACTCTATTACTGCTCTCCCTCTCTCAATTTCATATCTCTATTTCTCTTCTCCCTCTCTCAATTTCATATCTCCATTTAACTTCTCCATCTACTAATTTCATAACTCCATTTTTTTTCTCCATCCCTCAATTTTATAACTCCATTTCTCCTCTTCCTCTTCTCAATTTCATATCTCTATTTCTATTCTCCCTCCCTCAAATTCATATCTCCATTTTACTTCTCCATCTATTAATTTCATAACTCTATTACTGCTCTCCTTCTCTCAATTTCATATCTCTATTTCTCTTCTCCCTCTCTCAATTTCATATCTCCATTTAACTTCTCCATCTACTAATTTCATAACTCCATTTGTTCTCCCTCCCTCAATTTTATAACTCCATTTCTCCTCTCCCTCTCTCAGTTTCATATCTCTATTTTACTTCTTCCTCTTTCAATATCATATCACTATTTTTTTCCCCATCTCTTAATTTCATAACTCTATTACTGCTCTCCCTCTCTCAATTTCATATCTCTATTTCTCTTCTCCCTCTCTCAATTTCATATCTCCATTTAACTTCTCCATCTACTAATTTCATAACTCCATTTTTGTTCTCCCTCCCTCAATTTTATAACTCCATTTCTCCTCTCCCTCTTCTCAATTTCATATCTCTATGTCTATTCTCCCTCCCTCAAATTCATATCTCCACTTTACTTCTCCCTCTCTCAATTTCATATCTCCATTTAACTTCTCCATCTACTAATTTCATAACTCCATTTTTCTTCTCCCTCCCGCAATTTGAAATCTCTATTTTTCTTCCGCCTCTCTCAATTTCATAACTCCATTTTTTCTTCTCCCTCTCTTAATTGAAGACGAGCTTGTCTGATTGAGGACCGGAAGAGTAGAAGACCCACATATGGGCATTATTACAACTGAAGAAGAGCTCTTCAACGGTATTTCTTCACCTAAAATCCTTTATTACACTATGGATTTTATTGTTGATTTGGTGTTTAGGTGTCAGTCTAGGCAATGTGATTTTTATGGTTAACTTAGATCTACTTTTCGTGCATATTTTATCACTTCACGATTCTGGAAACAAACGTCAAAATTGTGGGGAATATGTTAATTACGATGATGAAGATGGAGGTCGTGATTTTGATTATGCCAAGTTTTCTGTACTTCCACTATTTAGATTGATTATTAATGTATCTAGATTTGAATTTAATTGGTCCAAAACATGTAGGATAACTTGAATTTGTGCAGAAAGATGAATCCAACTAGAGGCAGTGACCCAACCCAAGAAAGAGCTGGGTCAGGAGTCGTACGTCCCGAACGTACACAGGAGGGAACTTCCCATGTCGTACAGAGTCGGCCTCGCACGAATCGTTCCCTCATCATCGACTACTTCGAGCTGACGGAAGATGGGTACTATATATGCTTACTGTGCCGGGAGTTGAACCCGCACAGTAAGAGGAGACCCATTAAGAGGCAGGCGGACAGAAGCACAAATGTGTTTTGGCGCCACTTCAAATCATGCCATCCAGATCGTCATGCCGAACTGAAGGGCGAAGTCCCTGAAGAACGTGGTCAGACACGCATCACCGATAGAATGCAGAGCAGGCAACAGGGAGAGCCAAGCCGACGGGGCCGATCAGAGGGCACACCCCAGACGAGACGAAGAACTTCATTGCACGGTTCGTATGCCTGACAGATTCTCCATGGAGCATCATTGACAACGTCGCATTCAAGGATATGTGGCGGTATGCTACGCTTATAGACCTGGATCCTCCAAGTGCGAAGGTCATAAAGAGGTGGACCATCCAAATGCATGGCCAAATGAAGATTGGTGTGAGGAAGCATTGGGAGACCGTGGCCCGAGTGTCACTGACCGTAGACGGGTTGCTAGGCATCACCGTCCACTGGGTGGACGACAAGTGGACGTACAGAGAGTGGGTTCTTGCCATCCGTGAAATCGTCGGCAAGCACGACGGGGGGAACATGGCGTCCATTGTTCTCCAAGCACTAGATGAGTTCTATTTGCGGACGAAGGTCAGAACTCAGCGTGTTGATCGTTCTATTAGTAGAGCTTGCTAGTTTTCTTGTCTAACGTAATTATGCAGGTCTATGCTGTTACTACGGACAATGCGACGGTGAATAAGAAGATGTTGGCTTTGTTGGCGAGGAAGGTCAGGAGCGTGAACCCGACGTTTACTGCCAGGAGGCACGTCCCTTGTATCGCACATATTTTAAACATTGTCGTGCAAGCGGCGTTGAAAAGCTTCAACATTCCTTCGGCCCAGAGCGTGGAACCTGAAGAAGGCGATGTTATGATAACCGCAAATCAGTATGACAGCGACCAAGACAATGAACTCGGAGATGTCTACTCAGTATCCGATGAGATTGACGGGCCGCGCAAGCCATTATGTTTGGGTGACGCAGTTGCGAATGTTCGCAACTTAGTGCGGAGTATTCGAAGCTCTACGCAACGACGAGAACTGTACACCCAAGCATGTGAAGACGACCCCGAAGTTGAGGACACCAACATGGTTGTCCTAGACTGCCCCACCCGATGGAATAGCACATACGATATGCTAGCGGCCGCCGTAGAGAAGCATGATGTGCTGGACGAAGTCTCGACAGCTTTCGGCTGGAAGGCAACGTCCTTGAAGCTGTCGAAGGATGAGTGGGAATTGGTCAGACAGTTCTGTCGCATCCTTGGCCGTTTTGCCGTATCCACAGACCATGTTTGCAAGTCCGTGACGCTAGCGATCTGCGATGTCCTACATCTCATATACGGCCTAAGGGTTCACATGGAGGAAGTGGTCGAGCAAATTGAAGATGGCACATTCTTCACATCTGTTCGACGTTTGCACGAAGGAGATCGGTCAAATATGGCACAGGTGTGTAGAGCGATGCTTTCCAAACTTAAACAGTACGCGGAGATATTGTGGGCGAATGAGGCGATCACTGCCGCAGCGTTGATGGACCCAATCCACAAAGAGTCAATGCTCCGCTCAGGGGTTCGAGAGGCGACTATCGCGTACGTACAGTCGTTGTTGCCTAGTGACAGGTCGAGCCGTGTTCCGAGAATGGCCGCTCAGAGGGGGCGGCGAGGAGGTGCAGAGTTGGTTGGGTGGCTTAGCACCACTATGCAACACGTGGAACCAGCACCGTTGACAACGCGGTCGGCCTGGGATGAGTTCGACCAGTTCCTTGCGGAGATTGTGCCGAACGAGGGTGTCTACACTCCACTGTCTTGGTGGGCAACGACGGGGGCGAAGCATTTCCCCTTGGTTGCAGCCGTCGCGAGGGACTTGTTATCCGTATGTGCGACGAGCGCCCCCGCCGAGCGCATGTTCTCGGTTGGCAACGCTATTGTCACGTACAAGCAATCCCGTATCCCACCGCTAAGCATTGAAACACTCATCACCATGAAGTGTTGGCTCCGTGCGGACAACAAACATTGGTACAATGACGTCGAGCTAGACGAGGATATTGAGGACGACGAAGATGGTGGGGTTAGCTGTTCTCGAGGTACACGTCACATAACTCAACCAAATGTTATTTATACATATTTATCACTACTTATCACTTCTCTTATGCAACGCAGGTGACGATCAGGTGAGCAGAAATCTTTGACAGAGACGTTGGGCTTATGATTTTTTGACAGGGCTGCATTCATAGCATACTCGTAAATTTTTTGACCGAATATCAGAAAACCGGATACCGCCGAACAGTACTGTATGGTGTCTTTTGTATTAGTAGAGTTTTAATGCACTGGCCAGTCATGTAATTAAATATCCCAAATTTACTATGACAATACAGTTGAATGCACTTGCCATTAATTTCTTCATTCCATTCACTAACTATCAAACGCCATAAATGAAAATTAACTACAACCCGTGAGTATGTTCGCTTGAAATGAAAATCGTTTCCAGTTCTTAATTCAATTAACTATGTATGAAACACCATAAACTCAATTAACTTAATATGTTCATTACTGTTAATAACTAAATCTGCACTCTTCAATACACTAACTACAACACGTGACTTCTACGCTCCCAAATACACTAACTACGCTCCCAAATTCACTGACTACGCTCCCAAATATAGTAACTACAACACGGGACTTTGTTCACGTAAATGAAATTTGTATTTACTCTTTAATTCAGTTAACGCAAATTTATTATTATTTTTATGAAATACATCACGTAATTCTGTTCACATAAAATAAAATTTTTTTTGGCTTCTTAATTCAATTGAAAAATTGTATTACTATTTTTTACTATTTCTGATAACTACAACACGTTAGTTAATATTTTTGTTACCTACATCTATGCTCCCAAGTACACTAACTACAACACGGGTCTTTGTTCACGTAAATGAAATTTGTATTTACTCTTTAATTCAGTTAACACAAATTTATTATTATTTTTATTAACTACAACCTGTAATTCTGTTAGCTTAAAATAAAAATTGTTTTTACTTCTTTATTCAATTAAAAAATATTTATTAATATTTTTATTAACTACATCACGTAATTCTGTTCACTTAAAATAAAAATTGGTCTTACTTCTTAATTCAATTAAAAAAAATTTATGAATATTTTTTACTGTTTCTGTTATTTACAACACGTTAATAAATATTTCTGTTAACTACATCCACACTCCTTAATACACTAACTACAACACGTGACTTACTTCTCTTAAAGTGAAAACTCCATTAATTTATTAATTCCAATAACTAAATATCAAATGCCATGAATTTTCCCAAGATAACATTAAGATTTTTAGTATTTTTATTAACTACAACCCGTAATTCTGTTAGCTTAAAATAAAAATTGTTTTTACTTCTTAATTCAATTAACAAATATTTATTAATATTTTTATTAACTACATCACGTAATTCTGTTCACTTAAAATAAAAATTGTTCTTACTTCTTAATTCAATTAAAAAAAATTTATGAATATTTTTTACTGTTTCTGTTATTTACAACACGTTAATAAATATTTCTGTTAACTACATCCACACTCCTTAATACACTAACTACAACACGTGACTTACTTCTCTTAAAGTGAAAACTCCATTAATTTATTAATTCCACTAACTAAATATCAAATGCCATGAATTTTCCCAAGATAACATTAAGATTTTTAGTATTTTTATTAACTACAACCCGTAATTCTGTTAGCTTAAAATAAAAATTGTTTTACTTCTTAATTCAATTAACAAATATTTATTAATATTTTTATTAACTACATCACGTAATTCTGTTCACTTAAAATAAAAATTGTTCTTACTTCTTAATTCAATTAAAAAAAATTTATGAATATTTTTTACTGTTTCTGTTATTTACAACACGTTAATAAATATTTCTGTTAACTACATCCACACTCCTTAATACACTAACTACAACACGTGACTTACTTCTCTTAAAGTGAAAACTCCATTAATTTATTAATTCCACTAACTAAATATCAAATGCCATGAATTTTCCCAAGATAACATTAAGATTTTTAGTATTTTTATTAACTACAACCCGTAATTCTGTTAGCTTAAAATAAAAATTGTTTTTACTTCTTAATTCAATTAACAAATATTTATTAATATTTTTATTAACTACATCACGTAATTCTGTTCACTTAAAATAAAAATTGTTCTTACTTCTTAATTCAATTAAAAAAAATTTATGAATATTTTTTACTGTTTCTGTTATTTACAACACGTTAATAAATATTTCTGTTAACTACATCCACACTCCTTAATACACTAACTACAACACGTGACTTACTTCTCTTAAAGTGAAAACTCCATTAATTTATTAATTCCACTAACTAAATATCAAATGCCATGAATTTTCCCAAGATAACATTAAGATTTTTAGTATTTTTATTAACTACAACCCGTAATTCTGTTAGCTTAAAATAAAAATTGTTTTTACTTCTTAATTCAATTAACAAATATTTATTAATATTTTTATTAACTACATCACGCAATTCTGTTCACTTAAAATAAAAATTGTTCTTACTTCTTAATTCAATTAAAAAAAATTTATGAATATTTTTTACTGTTTCTGTTATTTACAACACGTTAATAAATATTTCTGTTAACTACATCCACACTCCTTAATACACTAACTACAACACGTGACTTACTTCTCTTAAAGTGAAAACTCCATTAATTTATTAATTCCACTAACTAAATATCAAATGCCATGAATTTTCCCAAGATAACATTAAGATTTTTAGTATTTTTATTAACTACAACCCGTAATTCTGTTAGCTTAAAATAAAAATTGTTTTTACTTCTTAATTCAATTAACAAATATTTATTAATATTTTTATTAACTACATCACATAATTCTGTTCACCACTAGTTGACCTTTGATCAGTGTAGGATCGTGCCCAATCTGCGACACTGTAAGCGTTTAGACAAATGTTAGAACTCTTAGAAACTTAAGACCAAAGAGAATATGTCCCTTGATATAGTGTAATAGATATTTCACTTGAGTCCAATAATTTGGAGCTGGATTATGCATTGATTGGCAGGCCCTGTTTACTGCATAAGAGATGGCAGGTCTTGTCAAAGTGGCATTTTGTAGTGCTTCCACTATACTTCTGTAAACTTGTCAAAGTGACATATAGAGGTTTGACTACAGGGAGTCAAAGCTGGTTTGCATAATTCCATATTAGCCTGCTCGAGAATAGAAACTCAGTATTTTTCCTGTGATAGTATGTGTTGATTTAAGTTGCTAAATATAGCCTAAGAGGGGGGGGTGAATTAGGCTCTACCCTTTTTCTTTCTGAATCTTCTTTCCCCTCTAGTGATGTGTTTTATGTAGATATCTCAGACACTACTTAGACTTTAGAGGAGGTGAGGGACAATGCACGATATTTTTATACAGGTTAGGACTATTCCCCTACTCCTGTCCCAGGATATCCCGTCCGTTTATAATCAATCCCTAACCAAGTTCTTTAACCCCCCCAGCTAAAACAGATTGGTAATAGGGATACACGGATATCACCTATCTAGGAATTGAAATGGAGAGTAGTCTCGGGCCCCCTTAGTGTTCACAAATTCACTCGTCCCTTCAACTCCTTCTAGGCCACACCATTCAGAGATTTGTGATTTTTTGATGTTTCTGCACCTTAAGATGTCTTCTTCTATATGTCTGACTTACACAGAATATAACTTGAAAAGGTGGATGAGCAGTGTCTATTGATTTGTTAATCAGAAAATTCAGATTCGAACCTGTAAGACTTTGTATAAAGTCTTTACACCTCACCCTCCGGTGCCTTGAAGTTTGTTGAATATATTCTTACCTGCATAGTGAGTCTTTCTCCACCATACAACTAGAAATATATATAGTGGATTTTTTAAGTATTCCCTCGTTATCAATATGATCTTTAGGTAGCACTTGCTAAAAGGATTTGAACACAAATTGATTTCAGCAATGACACTCACCTGCTGTAATTTGTTAGTGATCTCAAAACAGATGATGATAATCAAATGACGGACACCTAAAACCACTTAACCAATTGATTTTGAGATGATATAATGCTTATCAGCCTCAGTTCAATACAGATAGATTAGTTCAGCAATTAATAAGATAAGTACTGATAACTTGGATCACGGGAATTAAGTGTTCAGAGCAGATTCTTTAATTAGAGAGTTAAGTCAGAGTGATTATTTTGATGTAAACCTTCACCAAGAAAATTAAGCTCAGAGTGATAAAATAGAATTGCGTTCAGACCAATATTATTGATTTAGATAGTTAAAAGAGATGCTATCAGATTGTCGATTCGAATTTTCAATAGAGTAGAGTTAGTTCAGAAATAAATAGTCAATTTAGATTTTCAATAAATAAAAAAAAAACAGTTCAGAGAGATCTTGTCGATTTAGATTATCAGTAAAAGAACGATCAATTCAGTAAATATTTTGTCGATCCAGATTTTCAATAAAAACGATCAGTTAAGAAATGTTTCGTTGATCTAGATTTTCAATAAAAGGACGATCATTTGAGAAGGATTTCATTGATTTAGTTTTTCAAAAACAAACGATCAGTTCAGAAGGATTTCAACGATTTAGATTTTTAAAAACAAACAATCAGTTCAGAAAGATTTCGACGATTTTGATTTTCAAAAACAAACAAACAGTTCAGAAAGATTTCAACGATTTTTGATTTTCAAAAACAAACAATCAGTTCAGAAAGATTTCGACGATTTTGATTTTCAAAAACAAACGATCAGTTCAGAAAGATTTAGACGATTTTGATTTTCAAAAACAAATGATCAGTTCAGAATCCACCAGTTTCTTTGCAGATTCAATGGAACGCAGACTCAAGACTCAGGGTCCTGCACGATGCAGATTGCAGTCTTTCCTCCGAGATTCAACACACAAGAACCAGATGATTTCTTCACTTTTGCTTTTGCAATCGCTGTATCTCTTCAAGTTCTGCGCAGCTTGAAAGAAAACTTTGATCTCCACACGCCTAGCAAAAACTGAAAATCGCCCCCCTTTTCCTTTTTGTTTCTTTCATTTCAAATCTTTTATCTGGTACCAAAAAATTGTCCCTGCATTCTCTATATAACGGCTATTTTCTTCGAGGGTAATAAGGTGAAGAAATTCTATAATACTAATATTAGCATAAGTTATGGATAACACTTCTAAAGAGAATTAGCTAATTCGCATTCATTATTGATTCCATTTTTCCTAATGATTTTCTTCAAAGTGTCCTAGTGATAATATTGATCACAAAACAAATCATTAGTACATTATTACTGAAATTCACATTCAGTATGCACACGTTACATTCAGGAATAAGTTCTATGCCAAGAAAGTACTTTACTCGTCTTAGATCCCTGGTTGCGAATGGGGATGACAGACACTTGATGACATGTTGGATAGCTGAAGTATCTGGGCTTATAATTAACATGACATCAACATAAATCAGTATAAAGATAGGGAGAGTGGAGTTGGTTTTCAAAATTAAAGAGGTGTCAGGTTTAGATCCAACAAATCCAAGAGTCAAGAGATGTAATGTTAAACTTTTAAACCATTCATGTGGAACCTGTTTCAGGCCATAGAGGGCTTTCCTTAGCTGGCAAACATGATTAGAGAATTGATAATGGAAAAATATTGGGTTTGTTCCATATATATGTTCTCATTTAATGATCCATGTAAAAACAAATTGGATACCTCTGTTGATGTATGTTCCATCGTTTGATGATGGTGGCAGCTACGAGAAGCCATATCATTGTATCTTTGATGACATGACTAAATGTATCAAAGTAGTCAAATCCTTATTCTAGATTAAAAAAAATTTCCACCAGTCTAGGTTTATATTGATCAAACTTCCCATTTACATCTTATGACATTCATTGTAGGTAATCTAGGAAATAGAATCCAGGTATTATTTTGGATTAAAGCCATGAGCTAAGAGTGCATTGTGTTAACCCAAATTGGGTGTTGTGAAGCAACCTTCTCGGTAGTAGGTTCTGTCATAGAACTAAGAATGGATGATAGACATAGGGAATGATTGGGAGTGAGTTTGGCTTTTTTTGTCCTATGAAGGTAATATTTAGTATGGTCTTCTTGGAGGGCAGCAAGATCTGTTCCAAGGTCAGCATAAACATCTTGTAATTCCCTGGTTTTGGGATTGGGTAGTGAAGACACGTTTGAGGCCTTAGAGTAAATTTCTGAGGTCAAATTTGTAAAGGTTTCAGATTCTGGTAAGGGGTCCCTAATGGAAGTTGGATTTTCAGTTGTAACTTTTGAAGGTTCTTGTTAACTATTGATGGAGATAAGTAAAACCATCACCTTTTAAGGTTTTACAATTCTAAGAATTGATTTTGATGATTGCGAGTTGTAAAAGTTTGTTTCAGAATAAGGAAATCTATTCTCATTAAATATATCATCTTTATAAATAAAGATTTTAAATGATTGAACTGATAAGCACTGGTATCCGATGTGTGATCCACTCTATCCCAAGAGCACACATAGTTTGGTTCTATATAGTACTTTTTGAGAAGCATATGATCGCATGTTAAGATAACATAAGCATACAAATGGTTTAAAAAGTCCATAATCAGGTGTTAAAGAAAATAATTTTCAATATGGGGATTTGTTTTGAAGTAACAGAGTAGGCATTCAATTTATAAGATAAGTTGTAGAAAAATCTTCATCCCAAAACTTCTGAGGCATAGATGCATGATGTAATAAAGATAAATCAGTTTCAACGATTTGTCAATGCTTCCTCTCATCAATTCCATTCTGTTGGGGTGTATGTGGACAAGACACTATAAGAGATACCGTGAGTTTTTATGTGATCTGTGAGAGCTTGAAATTCCCCACGCCAATCAGATTAGCATGCTATGAGTATAGTTGATAATGGACATTCCATTATTGACCGAAAGCCAATAAAAACTTGTAGTACATCACTCTTCCTTTTAAGAGGATAGAACCATGTATACTTACTAAAATCATCCACAAAATAACATAGTAAGTGAAACCAGAATGAGACAGAATGGGTGATGGACCCCATAATTCAGAGTGGACTAACTCTAATGGTTTACAAGCATGATGATCTGAAAAATTAAATGCCAACTTATTGCTTTTAGCAATGCAGCATGAATCACAAATGTAATGTCTAAGTTTTCCGTCTGTACGCAATCCATAGATGTTTATTATATTTTGTAAAGCTCTAAAATGGGGATGACCTAGTCGACTATGCCAGGTTTCTGGGTTATTTTTGGATCTGATGACATCAGGTGATACAAGCCTTCAAGACGTTCGATGAGGTGTACTTGGCATGTCACCTTGTCCTTCACCTAGCAGTGGGAGAGTGAAACTCAAAGAATATAGTGTTATCTGATGTTAGTTTCTGAGCAGAAAGTAGATTTTTAATTATGTCTAGAATATGCAATATATTTTCCATCTTGAGGGGAAAATGTGTTGAATCAAGTTCTGATGAACCATGAGATAAGATGTTCGAACCTGAGCCCTTACCTAGGTGGAGTTTTGCAGTGCCTTGTAGGGTGACATGTGTTGAATTTTTTATGGATTTGGTGTGATATGATGGGTAGCTCTAGTGTCCGAATACCATGACACCGATGAGCCAAGTTGTGATTGATCTGGTATTGGTCATGTAAATTTGAGTAGGTTGAGGATATCTATGGTTGTTTTGGAACCCAAAGTTTCCAGTGTTTTATGGTCCTTGGAAGTTTTGATGTTGAGCTTGAATATGCCATTCTTGGAAGTTTTTGTTAAATTGTTCTCCACAATTATGCTCTCTGTTTCCAAATTGTCTACAAAGTTGACATCTTGTGACAAATCTATTTTGACAACCTCTTCCTTTGTTAAATCTTCCTCTGCCATGTCCTTGATCGGTGGATACATTCTAATGAGTTTGATTTTCCATATGATAGCAACTTCATTCTATGGATATGTTCCTCTATGATATCAGTTCATCTTATCCTCTGATCTTTGAAATGACATCTTCACGAGTCATGCCATCTGCACGAGCATTTAGACCGGATACAAAGGCATAGTACTTGGGTCCTAATCCTCTAAGAAGATTAAAAATAACAACAAAGTCATCTATCATTTATCCAGTTGCTGAAAATTCATCATTAATGGAACTGAATTTTCTGAACATAGTTGTGTGTTGCCATTGTTCCCTTTTTAATGCTCTAGAGCTTGTTGTACAGATTCATGATCTTGGACTTATTCCTGTTTGCAACATCTTCTGCAAATACCTTTCCTTATTTTCTTTGTAGTGTTGTGCCTTTCAATGTAAGGCAGAACCAATTTTAATATTGGTTTGGAGATCGGCATGAAAACATTGAACAAGGAGAGTCTTTTTCAATGTTTTTTGTAAGCCCACAACTCTTGATTAATAGGATAAAGTGTATTTTCCATGTCAGGAAATTATCACACATCAATTCCAAAGGAACTGGCATACCCTAGGGAACCATTGTTGAGGTAGTCAATCATGCATTGGCAACATTCTCTAGAGCTTCTGGGTTTCCTCCATCATTGGGCTTTGAATCTCCCTCCTGATGGTTGTCTATTGTTTTTAAGCAGATGGAACTAATACCATGAAAAGGAAGATAGAAGGATAGAGAATCAAGAAGATGGAAGAGAAAAACAGTCTTATTCAATTGTCTACAATGTTTACATGTAGAGTCATTTATAGACTTCACTCTGGGATTTGGAGGCCATTGAGTCCATAATTGGGAGGTGGCCATTAAATTTTTTGTTTCTTTGTTTGAGTTGTTTTATTTCTTTTTTTAGTCTTTATTTATGTGATTTATGTGTTTGTTTCCTATTTGCTGATATCTTAAGTGAATCCAAATTGGTCTATTCATACTTATTTTTTGTTTTCTTTGTTTTTTCTTATACTTCAAGTGGGGTATGTGTCCTTAGATGGTTTCCTATGAAGTGATTTGCTATTGGTTGAGTTTCCTCTTTGAGTTGACTAAGATAGGCTTACTTCAGTTTGACTCAGATAAGCTTAGAGTCTGAAGCCTTCAACACGTTCCTCCTCTTCAACCTCCGCTCCAACATAACAATTTTGCCAACTTTCTGAATTATGCATTGCCTCTTCCAAATATTCATGATCAGTCTATTATTTATTTTCCTCCATACCATTAGTACATCCTCAACAGCGCATACTCTTCAGCGTCCTTGCTCAATGGCATCAAGACATGCATGAGGAAAATGATCCTCTTTTGTGCAAAAACACTTGGGACCTTTCCCCTCCCTACAAACTTGTGGACTCCAAATGGATCTTTTGGGCCAAACTTCGTAGTGATGGCTCCTTTATTTGCAACAATGCTGACCTCGTCACTTAAAACTTCAGTAAATTTTACTATCATGACACATACTGCTGTTTTGAGATGACGACCTAACATATTCTTCTTATTTCGCCACTACTTAGAATTGGGGTTTTTAACAATTTGATATCTCAAACACATTTCTCAATGGGGATATCCTTGAAACTATTTACATCCTTTAACTCCTCGGCTTTATTTCTTCTCACAACCCAATCATGCTTGTCACCTTTGGAAATCTCATTATGGTTTAAGACAAGGCCCCCACACCTTATATCAAAAGATAAGTTTGTTTATCCTTTATCTGGATTTCACTGGCTCTCAAACCAACACCTCGTTATCATTTCCAAATACTTCCATCTATGATTTCATCTTTGTTCTCATCTATGTGGATGCAATATTCATCCTTGGATTGGATAACTCAGGCATACAAATCATCATCTCCACTCTTTGCTCACATTTGTAGTAATGCTCCAATCATGTACATCATTTGTTGGGTATCAATTTACAACATCTACAAACATGTATTATTTTATCCCAAACTTAGTACACCATTAAGTTGCTAAGCATGGTCTAGATGGATCGATGTAAACCCGTGGACACCCCTTGATGTGCACAACCCCTGGCCCATTCATCCTAGGGAACATACATACCCAGACACCAAAGTGATCCGACTCAAAAAATGATTTTTCTATAAAAATCCTAGTAAGAAAAATGATTCAGATTAGCTTTTAAACAAAAACTTATCTGAATATATGAAAAAAATCCGGAAAATTGCTACCTCCAAAGGTAATACACCATCGTTTGTGAAGTATATAAATCATAAACAAATTTAGAATCTCTAGTAAGAAAAATTAAGACCCCCTCATTGGTTGATCCCTTTGAGAAAGCCGACCTTACATGTTCCAAATAAAATTTTGCGAAACCAAAATTAGGGGGGACAAAGAATATAAGAAAGTCCTGAGATGAAAACATCCAAAAAGATATCACTATCAAAGATAACCACAAATTAAGGGGAAGCATGGATCAAAGAAAATATCTATGGGATCTTTTTATAGATCCTGGATGATCATGGATCAAGCCTTAAATTCACACCATGGATGGTTTTAAATGATATTTACAAGGGAATGACAGCCCGCTAAAATATTACCATTTGTCGCCAGGACAAAAAGAGTAAAAGGGCATCCATAAGGGATGTGATGGAACATCTAATGTTTTCCAAGTGTTTGATAACCAAAGAAGATCTAGAAAGTGGCTTAAATGATGTCTCTGTCCCTTCAAAGATTAAAAAATCTCTTAAAATGACAAAAAATATATTTCTATCCCTTGACATAACTAAATGTCTTTAAAATCATTAAATGATGATTAATCTCTTGGTGAGATGATAAGAAATCTTGACAGATATTAAATCAGAGGTTGTAGTAGAGATACTATCATAGAGTATATTATATAACATATTCTTCCAAATGATAAATTATACAAGGATTCTACAAAAATTGTAAAGTTAGCATGAGATTACTTACAACACGCACCCCACTTTGTGGCTCACTAGTGCAAATTTGCTTCCATCTTCACCACAATTTGTCATGGTAAAACATCTCTTCTCTGCTCAATCCACAATCCCTTGTACCTCATGTCAGCTAAGGCAATTATGTAGGATTAATTATTTTCTCTTATTCAGAACCCATAGCCTTCACCATGTTGACCTCAAAAGTCTTCTAGGATACACTTCCTCTCTATAATTAAGTTAATTCAACTATTCATAGAGATGCATATAACTTCAATGAAATAGATTTTATGGATATTCAATAAGAAACCATCATAAAAAATATATCCTAATTTAAAAATCTTTAAGTATTCAATTTAGCATAAGAATATGGTTTTATACACCCTACTTTTACCTGTCTCTGATTCTATTATTTGCATCTTGTTTTATCAATATCAAACTCTCCTTCTTAAGATTAAATTCACCATGAGTTGGAGAGGTGTGGAAATGAATATTCTTTGATTCAAACCTCAGGGTTAGCTTCTAGCTGTTTCCTGCTCTTGCCTTTAGTTTTTGAGTACTACACATAGAATTATGAATAAACTATCCACAGACCCATTAGGATCTGAAGAATAAATATAAGTTGATTTCAGGGTGATACTGTGAGTAAATCTTGATGAACCCAGTGAGGCAAGAAAATATACAAATCTTAAGGCCATTTTGGCATCATCTTATAGATCTTAACTTTGTTTTGATATGAATTTTCAATACATGCATTAGTTTCTACATAATTTACATGCCCATAAACTCTCCATCAAAATATGTTTTAAGATTATAGATTTAATTCTTTTTCGACTAGGATATTGTTCATTTAAAAGGGCTAAATTAAAGTAGAAACATAAAAGAAAAAAATTAGTAGCTAAGTACAGAACAGTTGAGCATGGTGCAGCAGCGCTCAATCCAGCTACAAGCGAGCGAGTGCACAGTGCTCAAGCTTGTCCACCGCTGTAAGCCACCTGACATCAGCATAAAGAGCACAACGAGCTCACGTAGGCCTACATTCGAGATGCCCAAAAAAATATTGTGGCTTGCACGTGCACATGAAGACGGATAGCATCTTACACTTTGAAATTTTGATATGGGATAGCAACTAACCTACTTTATTCTGCCCTGCATCGGGCCTAGCCGGAGGGAGAGACAGATCACAATCCAATGGACCACAATCTTGATAAAAGAAGAAGAATGCAATGAAATGGATTTGAGATGACCCAACCAAAGCCTGTGTCATAACAGGCCTATTTTAAAATTGACATATTTAATCTCAGCCATCTAATATTCTTAAAGGAGATCATACAGTGACATTGAATTGAAGTACATCAAGTAATCACCATTTTTTTATTTTGTGCAGGCTTCCAATTTGTCAACAGTTGCCAACGATGATGGTGGGGCCACCCGATTAGAGAATCAACTACTTAGAAGGTGGCTGACATGGCAGATGATGTGGCACAAAGGGGTACCCTCATCCTTCTCCACACCTCGGACATTGTTCCCATCGGTCGTCCAATGGAGGCCAACGAAGAGGGGCCATAGACCAATTCAATGGCCCTAAGAGAGCTGTTGTATTAGGGACCACTTGATTAGGGATTGAGAGAGGGTCTCGTTGGACCCTTTAAATGAATTTTTTAAAGCCTAATTTCTCTATCTCGTCACAAGGAGAACAACTCAGTAGAGACCCTTTTGGTGGCTTCACAGCTCATCTTAGGTCATGACAGCCTTGGAGGAGCTTGGGAGCTTCAGGACGGTGCCATAGAATGTGGAGGAAGACAAATAGTTTCACCAACATAGTGGAGAAGAAAAGGGGTAATCACACTATGGCTTGGGGTGGTGATTGGCACCCCCACCCCTAGTCTTCAAGTCAGGGTGGATCCAGTATCTTTCTAACTCAATCTGGAAGAAAAATAGTTGAGGAATATCGTTGAGTGCATTAAATTTAGTTCAATTCAAAGTTAGAGTCAGATTTTGATGGTGGACCATCCCACCAACAGGACAATGGTTTGTGAACAACCTCATCATGAAGCTCGAGCCAACTCTCGTGACCCAAACTTCAAGTACACGGTGTAGCGATGGGTCGTAACAGTTGATTTTATTGTCATGTGTTTTGTTTTTTAATTATCAAATGGATCATCGTGTTTGAGCCTCGTCTGTTGTTATTTTACTTTTACATGTATTGTTGTACATTTAGGGGACATTTAGGGCATTCTCCTTACCCTATATAAAGGGAGGCATGTCCAAGGAGCCAAGTGGAGTTCATTTGAAAGTTGAATTTGAAGATTTCTTCATCTGGGCTCCCTCCCTCCCCCCTTTTGGAGTTATCATTTACCATTTTCTAGATTAGATCGTGAGGAAGCCGCACATCACCATGCCATCAGATGCACCGACATCAAGCAACTGTCTTTGTCAGAAGAATGATTGTCGTTGCCACCGCCGTGTCCCTTCTTGTTCACCATAGCATTTCTTGGAGCTTCTTGGAGTGAGTTCAAGAATGCTCCCCTCAAAACCTACCTGCCTCTTCTTGCTGCCCAGAACGCCCCTTGTGATCGTTCTTGATTGAATCATCACTACCCTATTCTTGTCGTCAATGAGCCACCATGCTTGGCCATCGCATCTGCTTAGTCAAGAACCAGATTCTTGACATCCGCGCAAAGCCTTACGCATCACGTCGACCCTGCTCTGCCCATGCTGCCCATGCAGCCGACTGCTGTATGCACCCACCCCATCCACAGACTCGCTTGAGCCCCAAGCACCCAGCATGCTAGCGCGTCACACCACCCGTGCGCGCTAGCATGCCCGCGTGCCCTGCACACTGTCGCACGCCAACGCACGCGCCCCAACACCAGCTCCACACATCCATGTGCCCCGCCCACCAACGTGCACCGACCCACATGCCCATGCAGACGCCTGCTCGCACGTTGGCATGCCCACACACGTGAATGCACTCCCTTGTACTCGTTCCTCCTCTAAAGCCAGCCGCACACGCACATGCCCGTCCACCAATGCATGCAAACACTCATTGGACACCCACTGCCGGTCAACACTCGCGTGTCTGACTCACAATCAATTTCTAACCGTGTATCCCACGATCCTCACTGCGTGTCAACTCGTGCCGATCCCCCTTCATGCGCCATTCCTCTAACGTGAATCGTATGCCTTGCACCATCATCAAAAATCAATGATTGCAACGAGTCGAACCTGTCATCATCCCAATGATCTCTCACACGGACTTTTGTGTTTCAACCCGTCAAGTTTAATCGCTTCCCCTCATCTTTGCGGTATCATTATTTCCTTCAGTGCAGATTTTGAATTGCTCCTCTGCCTAGAATATCATCGTCTACATGATTAGCCACTGTCTCGACGAGAGGTAGGAATTCATTGAGATATTTGATTAGGATCTCTAACAGAGAGGGTTGTGGACCCCCTGCGGATACTAGTTATCCCTCACTATGTAGCGCTTTGAGTCGATCAGATGGGTCATTGGGTGTCAGATCGCAGCTTAATCCACTCAGGTTCATTAATAGGTCATCGAAGTCGTCAACAACTGCCGTACACTTCTCATTAAATTTTCACAGCTTCCACATTCATCTTAACTGTTGCATACAATCACATCGCTTTTCCCTATGGTGTAACACGAGCCGACTGATCCCGGCAGTCATGTTACATCAAATTTCTTTAGAATTAAGTCTAGCAGCCTCATTGAGGCCTTTTCACAAACAGCTATCAGGCATCGAGTATTTTACATGAATTTCTCATATATTCCTCCTGACTTTATCTTATAAAAATATGTATATTAAATATCTATACCCATATAAATCATATCATCATAATATATCATATCCACTAATCATACATTATAATATAAATATTTACACCTTGATTAGTCTTATCATCCCTCCTCGTTATCTCTTATCTTCTCCATTTCCATCTAATAAACTAAATTTTTATAACAAACAAAAGCTATTCTCCCCCTATTTTCCATAATTCCTATCCCCTTTCCTATCATGTTCTTCATTTTATATCTTAATAAAATAAAACTATCTATACACTACCTACGTAAATCTTAATTTGCCTGATTATAGTATCTCTCTTCTATCTAACATATGACCTCGTCTTAATTCAAAATGCACAAATAATTCTTAAACTACCTATTTTACTATCCCTCTTTAATGAAATAATATAAACTAATTTCAATTTATCATATTCTTACTATCTCTAATATATATAAGAATATTAATTCTAAAAATAATATAATTAAGATATTTACCTTATAAATATATTTCCTCTAGCATTCCACATTTCATTATAACTCTTGTTACCTATTTCTACTTACTACTTATTTTCTACCTTATCACTATCGTATCATTATTATTACTTCATTTCTTATATAATCTTATTACATAATTAATTCCGCTTATCATTCACTTTGTCTGGTTTTCTTAACCCTAACTCAAGTATATGATCAATATCTAAATGCCAGTCCTTGTGGAGATGACCTCACTCCCGTTATACATACTTGAGGTATGTAAATTTTGTCCTGACCAGCCTATATGGGCTTCAAAAGTGAAAAGGGAAGTCAGTAATCTTTCCGATTCCAATATTCAAATGCATTTGATATGATAGACGAAAATAATACATAATAACTGTTTTAATATCTAATTGACATAATTAAAACAGTTTCATTCACTTCATAAGCAATAAAAGGTAACAATATAATTTTATTTCCTCCATGAATTTAACTTCAAAAATTCCTCAAAGCACTATTATGTTATCTGACATCATATTATTAAAAATATTGGAAATATTTAGGTTTATTCATCTATAATTAAGCTCTATAACATAAAATTTTAATATGGATATAAGTATTTAAGTCTTGATGTCCAATTTCCAGGCATTGATCATTGAAGTGACTTTATATAGAATAACAATAGAGTACCATATATTATCCTTAAACTAGTAAAGTAGTTTGTTATTTTGATATTTTATTTTTGACTCATCTAATAGCCTGAATAATCATGAGGTCCATGAGATCCACAACCAAATAAAATTTTCATCTTTGTTAAAATTTTACTATTGATGTGATTATATGATCATTTTCCTTGTAATAATTTTAATTTATGGGTTGATATTAACTTTTATCCTTGAAATTTCAAACATGTTTATAAAATCTTGAGGGGTCTAAAAATTTACTAGATCATTACATAAATAAGAACTTACAATACTGTTTGAAAGTAAATACATGCTTAGTTTTGAAATTCCAATAAAGGAATAAAAAGTCATAAAGGAATCAAAAGGCAAGACACAGCCTTAGATAAGTTTGAAGGTGCATGTTGCATCCCATATAGTGCCTTCCTAGTGCTCTCATTGGCGTTGGATGGGATAACAATTAGTCTCTATAGGAAATGTAATTGCCTAAATGCAATAAAGTGGTTGTACATAACTTATTGGCTTATAAATTGTCATCATTGTTAGAGTCGTAGGGGCATTGGTTGAGATGACATACATTGCTTGAAACATCACCAGCATTTCAATGCTCTACGAATCAAGGTGTGATCTATGATATGAGGTGATCCCTCGGTTGACGGAAAAGAGTCATTCCACCAGTGCGCTTGTTGGGCTCACGACAAGAAACACAAGTGTAATTTTGGAAAACATGAGAAAGCATTGTGAGTTGACCTCCTTCCTACAGCTCAAGGGGGTATCTTCCACCTCACTATATGTGATGTTCAAGTACTTCTCCAACTCCTACCTGGGTGTTGAGCATGGTCGATGATGATGGCCCCGTCGCATAAACATGCACTTAGAGGTGATGTAATGTGGTGATCCTTGTCCTTGTAATCATTGTCCATGCTTATACTCATCATTGCTTGCATCTGAATCTGATTTATACTCCATGAGATTGTCGTGCACATTCTGGTGGTATGATGAGTCTGTAGGGTTTGTGCCTTGGTTTATCCATGGAAACACGTTTCCATAGATGTGTAAGAGTGTCGATCGATTCATAATCGATCTTTAAAATTAAACATTGAATGAGCCTTTTGGGGAACTCGTTTCACCCTTGACTTTGTTGCTCTGAGATTGTTTTGAAGCCATTCACGCTTTTGGCCTCTAGAAGTATCCACGCGATCACTCAGTGCTTGGATCTCCATGTCTTCTTCTTCAACTCTTCTTGAAAATCTAAAAGATCTTCTCACCATGAAGACACTCTCGTTGGATGAGTGGAGAAGAGAGTGGAGAATGGGAGGGGTTTTCAAATCTGGTTTGCATGGGTGCTTGAAATGAGAGCCCTTTCCCTCTTTATATTTCACTAAATTTTTTTCTCAAAAACACCAATGCCCTCATGACCTTATGCGTGTGACCCTCTAGGCCCATGTATCATTCTAGTTAATAACTTTAGTTGCCAAATAACGACCTTATTAATTAACTATATCACCATATAGATTAATTAAATAAGGATCGATTTAACCCAATTGATAAGTGATAACACCCTGAATTAGGTATTTCATTCAAGACCTTAACACAATTTTATGCATTTAAAAAGTTTCAAATTGGGTTGATATCATATATTACATGATAATTTATTTTTATAAGTGAATTCTGATTTTTTTCCTAATTTTCTGTCAATTTTGTGACTTTTATGGTATTTATTTAAGCTTGAAATAATTCTGTTTAAATGAAAATGGTAGAGTTAACAATTAATGTTAATGTTAATAATGTGGGAATGAATTACTGAATTTTCTAGAATTTTCTAGCCTTTTATTGGATTTTTGGTAAATATATTAAAATAAGAAATGAATTTTTAAATGGAAAAAAGTATATTTATAAGAAAAATAAGAGTTTTAAGCAATTTCTAAAGTTTGAGGGGTTTTTCTTAAATTTTCATTGCAATTATGCCTTTAATTCTGTTGTCGATCGTGGTTGTAAGAAATTAAAATAGTTACAAGGTTTTATTGAAATTAATCAGGATTTTTCATGGTTTTTTAAGGAAAAATGGAGGAGAGAGAAAGCTAAAAGGACATACACATAAATTTTTTTTGGGGGGGTCAGTTTGCATGCGCATATTTAATGAAGGATTTTAAAAAAAATTCTAGGAAAATTCTCTCTCAGGGTGGTATGTTCACTTCCCGTGATGTGCATACAAAGCGCACACACGGAAAGTGACGTGGCACTGAAATGTGATTGGGTGTAACTTACAAGGCGCACAGGTACGTGCAAATCACTATATATTGTGCCTATTTTTATTGTTTTTTTCTTTATTTTGATTTCAGGACAGGGGTACGTGGTATACGAGAATGAACCTGCCATTTTAAGTTCAAATGCATCGGCCAATCAGAGAACGACAGGACATTGCGTGTAGAAATAAATCAAATTAAATAAATGAAAATTGATCCAACGGCTTAGATTGGTCAATTTTCATTTATTTATAACTTTTGATCCTGAAGTCTGATTGAGGTGATTTTTTATGGATTTGCTTTTCTCAACCTCCTGTTTCTATATGTACAGTTGGATCATTCAGATCAAGCCTACATTGATGGATAAAAATTAATTACTAACTGGGGTAAAATGGTAATTTTTCTACGTAACCTAAGTATAAAAGTCAATTTTGAGAGGAGGAGGTCATTCTAGAGGTGGTTCTTTCACAACTGCAAGACAAAGAGGAGTATCATCCTAGATCAACCCTATTAGGTGCTTTCTATTTCCTTGTATTTGAATTTTAGTGTCATTAAGAGTATTTATTAGTGTAATTTGTGATTTTTCCTATTGATCTTGGTCTGTATTTCTAAATCTCTTGGCTTGGGAGGCATGTACAAGCCTTTGCTGGGATTGATAGGACAGATTGTGAAATTTACCTGGCTATTCCATTTGCACGTTAAAAAAATTCATTAAAGTTTAGCTTCTCGGATGAATTAGATTGTCATTATGATACAATAGTTCGTGAATTTGGTTTCTAAATCCCCCCAAAACAAAATAAAAGCAAATCAGATCATCTTTCTATCCCCTCTAATTGACCCCTTTGATCCTTTTTTATTAGATCAAAGAATTCAATCTAGAGCTCCCTATTACTTCTATTCCTCTCATGTCCTCTACCCCCTTTCTAAATTCCTAACCTAATTAGGGTGATTTGATCTTCATTGAAGATTAAATTAACTCTAATTAGTATTAAATTATTAAACCAATTAACTAACTAAATTCCGTACTAGCTTCCCTTGGACGATACCCATAATTAGCATTATACATCTTAAGTTAGTGTTTTATAAATTTTATTGTAGAAGTTAATATCAACAACGGTAAGGTTAACTTTCCAGCCAGCGGGGTGCCAAGCTACACCTTGTGCTCCATAAGATACCGAGTAGTGTTAAACTCTCTTATGGAACCTTTACCCGCATCGGTTACCGTATACGTATAATCCATCATCCGTGCGAAACTTTCGAATGACTTAGGGTATGGTTTATCACCAACCCTAATCCATCATTCGATTAGTATTGATGCGTAACGAAGATCATTGGAGAACACCTTCTCCAATATCCTCACTACCCTGGCCACGGATTTTTCTGCATCATTTTCCTTGAGTCGATCTCTTCTTATAGAGAGGGAGGATGATCCCTCTTGACCACTTAATCATCTTTGTGAGCTTCTTACTACATCCGAGCTATAACTTGTTTGAATCCTATGATTAGAGGCTCATAAGTCGTAGTCAAACTGTAGTCGTCCATTCACGAGATGTCCTTGGTGTCTCAGGTTGGTGGATCACTTATATAACCATGACATGAATAAACCTGATTGACGTTTAGGTATAATACCATTTAGGGATTCATACAAATCAAATGAGTGAACTCTTTCTCCAAAGAGCACCCACTATCTGTCCTTAGTGTCGCCACACTAATAGCCACAAGATCAACTATACTTATAATATAAGTAGGATCTGGTATTACTATTCCATCCAAATAATTTGATGTCCATCTCAACTATCTGTCGAATAGGAATATTTAGAATACATGTCCAAAGACTAGTGATCAGTGTATTATGATCTCATCATAATTCACTAATTCATTGCACATATTCATGGACTTCATTATAAACATCACACAGAATAATATTGAACGTTAATATTTCATTCAATGAACCTCACTAACAAATAATCATGGTAGTGTGATTGGCTTGACGGCCACATAATATCCATCAAGGTCCTATGCCTCTAATTTTGAAAATGGATCCAACATGACTGCACTAGAAAAGGTTTGATTGTGTCGAATCCAGATCATATATTACATGAGCATTGCATGCATGTCACCGCCCAATATGATTAATACATCCCTATGCTCAACAAATTAATGCATCAGACTCAAATCCCAAAAAATACAACATTGATTACAATGAAACTACGAGCCACATGAAGTTGAACCAATTGTAAATGTACTGCCCACATATATTCTATTTGCCTCCTGACTTAGAGAGTTTGTTGTGAGGTGGAGTTTCTCTTCCTATCATATACTCAGACCTATTTGAGTTATCTTTTATCCCTCAATCCATTAGTGATGATGTCTTGTCATCACTATCATTACTTGTGTCATATTCTGTCATCACTTCTTCCTCTAGCTATCTCATGCGAAGAATGACATAAGGCTATGTGTCTGTATTATTACTCTCCAATTCTTCTTTTATAAACTTCAAAGAAGATTAAACTGCTATTTTGAAATTATAGATTCTGATACATGGCAGTATGAAAACTCAATGCTAAAAACAGATACTCTTTGCTAGATTTGGCAGCAAGAAACAATGGCTGAGAATACAGATAAGCAAGGTCCAACTCCAAATGCTACAAGGTCTGAGAGCTGAGACAGCGAGGGCCGAGAGCACAAAGGGCAGGGAGCTGTGAAGTTGACTTCTAAGCACTAAGAGGGGTGAGGGTTGACAATAGAGAGGGCCGAGAGGGGATCACGAGGGAAAGCCTTGTAGGAGTCAAGAATTCATAAGGTTGGCCTATTTTTTCCATCACGGATGTCAGACTTGACGAGGATGTCTCAGATGGGATGTTCCAATAATATTTGGGATGGGACAGATCACGGACGGGACAGTTCGAACAAGCCTCTAAAAATTGGGACATGGGACAGGATGACCATCGACCAGTCCCATCCTGCACCCCCATCCCAGATGATAGTGCACTATACATATAGTTTTGGATCGTCTCAGACGTGGACAATGGATGTGACGGGATGAATTTCGTCCCGTCCGACTATAAGGTAAGTTCAGGGATGAAGGACGGGACAGTTTTTCGTCCAACAATAAAAAAAACCGTCCCGTCCAATCATACCGGGATGGTTTATCGTCTCGTCCAGTCCTTCCGGGACAAATTTTTGCCCCGAAATTTTTCTGGGACCAAAAAACCCATTTGATATTTTTAATATATTAATATAGATTTTTTTAAGTTTTTAAGGGAAATATGGAGGAGAGAGAATGCAAATGGACATATGTACAATTAATTATGAGTGACATCAGTTTGCACGCGCAAAAAATACAGTCACCTTGATGCAAATTTTCATAGCGAGGCCACGTGGCGAGATCTCAACCGTCGGATGCGAATCCGGCGGTTTTTCATCCACATCCGTCCGTCCATCGTCCGAGACCTCTGGAAGAACGGTTTTTTCATTCCACAGGACGAAAACAGTCCCATCCGGTGGTCTTCGGGACAAAATTTTCGCCCCAAAATTCGTCTGTATCCTGGGACGGGACAATTTTTTTGTGTTGGGACGAAAAAATCGTCACGTCCGCGTCCCTGAACTATGGTCTATACATCTAATACAATGTACTTTCATGTTTTGTCCTTTTTAATGATGGCCTTTTGCCACATTTCATATTAGGAAAGCCCATTAAGCGAAGTCCGGCCCATTGCTGGACTAATTCGGTACTTAAATAATCATAGATCTGAAATACCAGTCCATGATCAGAAATTCTGAATCAAGCTCTTGCGGAGCCTTCGACAATGGAGGCAGCGAGAGCAGGCGGCCGGCTCGAGATCCTCCGCAGTTTCTCGCCTGCATTCATCTTCATCTCCTCGGCTTCTCCACTGCTCCGATTTTTCTAGGTTACGCAGTTTCTGTTGATCTCTGCGCTTCTGAATTCGTTCCAGGATCTCGTTGATCGAAAGAGGGAAGAAAGAGATCTGGGGATAACTGCTCGGGAGGATCGTGGATCGTTCAAGATGCTTCGACTCAGAGCGTTTCGTCCGACGGGGAGCAAGATTGTGAAGATTCAACTCCATCCGACTCACCCATGGCTCGTCACGGCGGACGATTCCGATCACGTCTCCGTCTGGAATTGGGAGCATCGTCAGGTATATGATCTTTCTTCGTCTCGAGATTTAGGGTTTTGGTTTTGATTGCTTTCTCAGTGCCGTATTTTTTCGTCTCCGAAAGGTGATCTACGAGCTCAAGGCCGGCGGTGTAGATCATAGGCGAGTGCTCGGCGAAAAGCTGGAGAAGCTGGCGGAGGGAGACTCCGGTATGAGTAGCAAAACCGTACCGATATCACATTGATTTGGAATTTTTCTCCCTTTTACTCCTCAAAGTCTGAAATTTTCTTGTCGAGCAATCGAAAAGTTCGTAAGAAGGTTCGATTGACGACATTGTCTCACAATTAGAAACAAAACATAATATTATCATCCTAAAAGGAACATCAGTCGGCACATCTTTTGATCTCATTTAAGTCTTACAAAAAGACAGTTATAATTAAGTAGTTTCCTTCCCGTCCAGATGCAAAATCCAAAACAATTGAAGCAACGCGCGGAGGGAGGTAAAGAATTTTGGCATGCAATCGTGAAGATTGCTTTCATGGTTAATTAACAGTATTTAACAAATAATCATCGATTCGTTATTTCAATTGAGGTCCGTGCTGTTTGTAAAGTGTCAAGCAGGTCAACTTTTACGATGATGATGTTCAGTATTGGCAAGTTTCGCGCAACCGGTCTGCGGCATCTGAAACCCCATCATCAGTCAGCCAGCATACATTCAATGGCAGTTCTCCTGGTTCATCCACAAGGGGAAGACACTTCCTTGTTGTCTGTTGTGAGAATAAGGCTATATTTCTTGACCTCGTGTCAATGCGTGGCCGTGATGTTCCAAAACAGGAGCTTGACAATAGATCTCTCCTTTGGTGAGTTCCATTTTTCCTGTAGTTGAACTTCTGTTGTGGTTCAGTTCTATTTCTTTCCCATGGTGTCCACACCTATATATATTCACTTAGAGAAATTCTTTCAAACAAACATTTATTTGGCGAAATGAGTAAAAAATTCATTGGTTTTGATAATATACATAAATATTCGTCTATTGCTTTTATATACATAATATGAAGAGCCGTTCTGGCGCCCTTTATCTGTCGCTAGCTTTTCCTCTTTTCCGATTTACAGCTCATTGTTTCTTCCTGAAGAGCAATCTCTAGACTACGGTAAATAGTTTTCTACTGCAGGGTAACGGTTTAAGATAGAAAAAAATACTTTGTCTTCCGTTCAAATCTAATAATTTTCAGCCCCTCAGTAGAAATTCCGTGAATCATTTGTAAATTGCTCCTTTTTGCCTGATAAAAATATTGGAACTTTTTTTTCACATCTTGTGTTTTCCAAAAATGGTTTTATGTTTCTTAATCGATCTCTCTCTTGAACTCTGCATATTATCATTGGGGATTCCAATCTCTTTGGTGCCATTAAAACAAATGTTTTGTGGTTTCTTTTCATTAGAGAAGAGGGACAACATTTTCCACTGCTCCAGAACCTCCATCAATTACAGGAGATACCCAACGTTAAAGACATCTGCAAGGGAAAATTTTGTTATTGGATTGTGCTTAAAAGTTTATCGTGTGGCAATGATAGATTAACATTGAGAACTGGGAGGGTCACTGACTTGTCGGTAATCATACCTTTTAAAGTTTCAAGAAAAAATATTCAGAACTCTGTAAATGGTGTCATATTTGGGTGTGAGTGGCAAGTGTCAGTCCACAGAGTTCGATCGTCATTAAAGGGTCTTCTTAACCTCCCATATGTAATCCCTATATGGCCCGTTAGATAAAACCCTTAGAGACCTACCACCTGATGACTAATATGGCCTAAAATGAGGACCATTAACCCCCCTTTATTAAGTGGAATTTCCTGCTTTAGTTTTAAATAGTTGAACCTCATTTTCCTCTTGGAAACCTTAATCTCTCTTCAGGTCAGCTCCACAGGCGACTATCTTTGCTTCCAATATTTCAGTGGCTTTCAATGGTTTTTTTAGCATGAGATTTGATCTTCTAAATTGTGACAAACCTTTATAAATTCATTTTTCATCCATTCGGGCTTATCTTTCTCTCAAAATCCAGAACAAACATAAAATCCAGACGTTCTTTGGTTTGATTAACGAACTCTTAGTGTGGGCCATGTTCCAATTTTAATTTATCTTTTGAAGCTGAGATGCGCAGCTTGATGTATTTTAATGATTTCTATGTCGTTGAAGTTAGACTCTGAATCTTTTAGTGGCTTAGTGTTAGTTCATGTGGATAGTATTCTACAAAACTAGTCAAACACCTTTTATCTGATGCAGCATGGAGTTTCTCCCGAGATCACCAGGTGGTGACGGGCCCTTGGTTGCTTTTGGTTCATCTGATGGTGTAATCAGAGTCCTTTCAATGATAACGTGGAAGGTTAGTACTGTTGTCGACATTTCAGACTATTGCCTGCTAGCCCATTCATTTTTATTTGAGAAACTGCAAGCCCATTCTTTATATGGTCAACCAGCACCGAATCTATTTTTCAGCTTGTTCGAAGATACACCGGTGGTCATAAGGGCTCAATATCATGCTTGATGACATTTATGGCATCTTCTGGTGAGGTAACCATTATTTGTGCTTTTGTATTGCGATTCTTTCTTGTTTTCCTGATATATGTGCCTGCTATTTATAGTTTTTAAGTTTAGTTGTTCATCTTATTAATCATTTCAGACGCTGGTCGGCTTTTGATTTGGATCTGATAGGAACCCGAGAGTTCTTAGCATGGAATATAGGATAGAGGAGGGAGACTGGCGATAAGATTGTCATCATGAACTCAGAGGGAAGGGATAGTGCTGAAAGATCATCAGCATAGGGAGGGGATGCCGTGATGGACGTCTGCTGGAGGAGGGATACCAGCAGAATGGACATGGCCCCTGTGGGTTCCCCCCATGTGTCAGTCTACCCCAATGTCGAAACGAATGATGCATCCCCACCACCTCTATGTGAATACTGATTTCCCCCTCTAGTGATATCATTGATATCTGTACATTGAAGCTCCGCTTGATTCTTCTGATGACCCGTTGGATTATTATTTTTTGAAACTTTCCGATGACCTGTTTGATGGCGGCTCAACCATCTCCTCTGTCATCTGTGGACACCAACCGTTGACCTAGTCTTTGCTCAAAGAAAAGTATCTGTGAAACCAGCAAAGAGACATTAAGAAGGTCCACCTTTGTACATATCAACCTCTGATATTCAACTTCAAATTATCTCAACATAATCCAAATGTGCTAAGCATATCCTGCATATTTTTTGACTGACTACCTATTCTGAGCCAAGTGTCAACCCTGTTGGTTATTTGATTCCTGTTCCATATAAATCGAATGGATACTAATAATAGTCTTGGTTTTGAAATCCTGAAGTATCATGTCGCTGACCGATAACATTTTGGTCGACAGATATATGGATCCACATTTTCTTGACTTTATACTAAGTTTTTCTCACCGGTCGATTTGTGAATTCTCCAAAAGCAGATTCGCAAATACTGCGGAGGACCATTGGTTTGGACTCAATGTGAAATGTGCTTCTTAGTTGGAAACTTTATATACACTCTGATTATGTGGTGTCAATTCCAAATCATATGTTACTGCTTGCAACTGCTCATTTCCTTTTAGAACCTGATGGCAATGTCAGTTGCCATTCCCAGTGGTTGATGGATCATCTCTGACAAAGCCACCTGGAGGTCTAGCGGGTGGAACTTTAATAGGGATGGGAAGAATTTTTTACCTTTTGGGTCAAACGACCTAATTTGTCATGAGTTACATTTGGTCCATTATATAGCCCATATGTAAAGGCTGTATTTGGGGGGGAATGCATTATATTTAGGAAACATGAGGGGAAACTGATGCAGTCCTTCCAAGGACCTTATGGAAGGAGGCCAAGGAGATTGCACGAGGCACTCACACTTGCCAACTGAAGGGCACCTGTCTAAAAGTGCTATAAATAAAGAGCGATGCATGAGATCCAAGGCATTCAAGAAGTCTGTTATGAGACTCCTGAAGGAGACAGTCGAGAGTGGCTGAAGGCTGGATGGGGGAGAGGTCTGGAACCAGATGGGAGGCTGACAGAATCTTGTCACGTCTTTGCAAGAAACAATGTTGAATGGTCTACTTCATCACAGAAATAAAGTTTAAAGCTCTCGAGGAATTCTTCAATCATTCAAAATATTGGTTTGTAGCTAGATTCAAATTTGTGATTTTTTGTTAAGCCTTGTCAAGTTCTTCGCGACCACAAGTTTTTAATCAGTACGGAACTTTGAACCTAACCAACATGACCAAGAAGACATTAAATTGATTGATGTGTCATAAAAAAGGTCATGTCATAAAAAACTATGTTACAAATTCTTCAAAAAGAGTTGTCCAGGTCGCATTTGAAACATTTCTGTGGCAACTGGACAATAATTAATGTTCATTCTTAGAGGCTAGTTTCTAGCCTTTAAGAATGATTATTTATTATTCCTTCATAAACTACCTCCTCCTGTTTTGAACTTCTTCCTAATTGCTAATTTTTTCTCTTTATGGATCGTACATTGGATGTACTTATACCTGACAGTAGCTCTACATTGGGTGTAGACAATCATCTTTCTATCATTCTTCCCCTTTACTCCAATGACTGAGGCCTGTTAGAGCACGATTAGTTTTATTTCTCGGATTATTATTTCTAATATTTAGATTTATGCATAAAATGCAGCGTTTCTTTGATGTATCTTTCAGACACTCCTCATTTCTGGCGCAAGTGATGGATTAATAGTAGTCTGGAGTGCAGATTATACTCAGGATTCACGTGATCTCGTGCCTAAACTCAGTTTGAAGGTACTTAGGATGAAATTTATTTTTAAGTGTTGCAGTTAGTGCATATTAATTTCAGTTAACTTAGAAGATTCATCAACTGATTTCAGCAGGTAATATAGTTAAATTGCTTTGTTTTTAGTGGTCGTTTCTTTTCTTCCCATTTGCTTGGTTAGGTGCTCTTTTATGTACATGACTTGCCATCATTTGGCGCTGCTTTGTTGTGGTGGAAAACAGCAGTTAGCGTTTGATACTACTCTTGCACTCATTCTTGAAGGCACATGATGGCGGTGTTGTGGCTGCTGAGATTTCTAGAGTTTTGGCGAGTGCCCCGCAACTGATCACCATTGGTGTTGACAAGACATTAGCTATATGGGACACTGTTTCTTTCAAGGTGTTTAATACTACTCTTTATGTTTTGTCTTTTACCCAGTTAGCTTCTTAGTATTTCTTCTTAAGTTTCTTAGTTGTGCATCATTTGATTTTGTCTTATTCAGGAGTTGAGACGCATCAAGCCAGTTCCTAGACTTGCTTGTCACAGTGTGACATCTTGGTGTCACCCACGAGCACCAAACCTTGATATTCTGACTTGCGTTAAAGACTCTCATATCTGGTATAATTTCGTGTTTAACTGCATCAGAATTTTAGAAAATACATGTTAAACTGTTGTTTTGAATGTGATATTTTTTCCAGGGCCATTGAACACCCAACTTACTCTGCTCTGACAAGGCCACTTTGTGAATTGTCATCGCTTATTCCTCCCCAAGTGCTGGCTCCTAGCAAGAAACTAAGAGTATGTTCTTATAATTATGTTTATTGAGGTTTACCTGTTACTTCATGTTCAGTCATCTTGTAGCATCTATTCTATTCTGTGCCTGCCCTCTCCCAGTTGAAGAGCTACTTTTTGGCTGACGATATTTGGATAAAAATCATTGTTCCATTGAGTTGAATAAGATTCTTAAAAAAAACGCATTTTATGTATTATTGCATCAGGCAAATTAACCAGGTCTCTCGGTAAGAAATGGCTATTTCAGGCAGGTCAGATTGAATATAGGGCACGAGGGAAAAACCGGCCACCCCTGGTGCAGTTTTTGGGTCTTGATTCTTCATTTCTTCCTTTCACTTAAAGCAGGTTGAATATCTCAAAATTACATAAAACCCCAGATGGAGTATGAAATAAACTACCCCTTTGTAATATAACAGTTGAAATATCCAGATTTCTTAATGCTAGGATACTTTGATTTATCATGTGGGGTCCGTCCCATTAAATTTTTTTTTTTTTAGAACAAATGAACCAAATGTGAGATCAAATTGCAATTGGAAAAATGCTCCTTGTCAGCCTTTATGACCTGTCTTCTGATTCTCAAGGATCATAGTCACTTCTAAACACACACAAGGAGTCATTTGAAAGCTTGTTCCGCTACTTTTGAGATGTTTTCATTTACCCATGCTTGCGGATACTTGGTTCTTGGATAGCATTTTTGGTTGAGATAAAAGTTTGTCGTTTATATTTAGATTTATCTTGTTGAATTTTGGTTGCTTAGATGTGATCCTACACATGAAAGGACATCACATAGGGAGAGCGGTTTTGGTTGACTCTGAGCTATGTATTTGGCCTTACTTTCTGATAGGCTTCTTTACCTGTTGGTCTATTGCTTATCTGACTGGGGTCGGTTTCATTCCGCAGCCCAATTTCTGAGCTATGACGCCAAGGATTTTCCGTGTAAACGAAAAAGTGATTAACCTTCTAGGCTGAGTTTCTTGCAAAATTTTAATCCGTTTTCACACTGAGCACTCGTCTTCTGTAAATTAAGAGAGAGCTAGTTTAAGTTTCGTAAGTTTCTAACATTTAGATCCTTGAGATAAATTGCCTTTTGAATTTAAAGTTGTAAGGAGTTTTTTTGAGTGACTTTTTGTGGGGATGTGCTCCATTGGCATCCATCCCGTGAGCTTATTACCCATTCTAGATTACTCAAAGCTTCTTTATTGCTCCCGTCCATAGTTTAGGACTCTTAAAATATTGAGATTTAAGATTTTTGGGTTTCCATGAAAATTGAGGTTGCGGTGTCAGAGTCTAAGCTCTCCGATCCGTGGTGTAGGTCTACTGCATGGTGGCTCATCCTCTACAACCACACCTTGTGGCAACGGGAACAAATGTTGGCGTCATACTCAGTGAATTTGATCCAAAGTCTCTCCCTGCTGTTGCTCCTTTACCAACCCCTTCTGAAAGCAAAGAGCATTCAGCTGTGTACGTAGTTGGAAGGGAACTCAAGTTGCTGACCTTCCAGTTATCAAACACAGCAAGCCCAGGGCTTGGAGGAGGTGTATCTACATTAGAAACAGGAAGGGGAAGAGGGGACTTCACAGATGTGTTGCACATCAAGCAAAGTAAAAAACACATCAGCACGCCTGCTCCTCACGATTCATATTCTGTTCTTTCTGTAAGCAGTTCTGGGAAGTAAGTAGCTTTGATACGTTATTTATATCTTTGTTTTGATGACTACTAACCAAGAAATTTACTTTTTTGTATTTTAATCTCTCATGTTTATCACAAAATCATAGCATTTGAGCCAAGAGTATCACTTTTGCAGGTATGTTTCGATGATCTGGCCGGAAATTCCTTCATTTTCCATCTTCAAAGTAAGCGACTGGTCAGTCGTTGACTCGGGGTCTGGACGCCTTTTTGCTTGGGACACATGTCGTGACAGATATGCTCTTATAGAGACTGGACTCCTCCCGCGTATGCCGGTTCTTCCGCGGGGGGGTATGTCGAGGAAAGCAAAAGAGGCAGCTGCCGCAGCAGCCCAAGCTATGGCAGCAGCTGCCAGTGCCGCGTCATCAGCAACTGTGCAAGTGCGGGTATTACTGGATGATGGATCTGCCCACGTCTTGACCAGGTCCATTGAAGGTCGTAATGAACAAGTACGCACCATCTGAGACAGCTGTATATACCTTCATTTAACTTTACATTTTGTTCATTTCTCATGTAAACACAATTCCTTAAATCCCCAATCTTCAAATCTCCTTTTCTAGTTGTTGAAGTCAACGCCAGCCTCGAAAAGCAGCCCTTGATATCAGCTATAGCTTTTATCCAGTGGTAGGTGCTTGACTCAACATGGAATCAGAGTCCAGGTCGAGGGTTCAAACCTTAGGCACAACACACTGAATCTTTGCAGCTTTTGTTGAGTGGAAATGCTGAAGTCAACGCCAGCTATAGCTTTTGCATGGTGACTGGTGCTTGAATATTAACACTAGTAAACCAGGTTAAGTTGCAAATATTTGCAATCACATGCGTATCAAATATTGGCTTATACATGTTTAGTTCTCTAGGTATCAAACGAAATATAACTTGATGATGCGGTATATTATTTGACATATCATATGGGATATAAGTTTGATGACGTGGTCTTGGTTCTCATGTTCATTGCTTCTGCCTAAGAATATTTTCCCCGGTCATTCTCAGTTTACACGCTTGAGTTTGCCTTATAGGTTGTTGGTTTGTATGGAGGCGCATTACTTGGAGTGGCATATAAAACTTCACGAAGAGCAAGCCAGACTGCGCCATCTGCTATCTCAACAATGCAAGCAATGCCATTATCTGGCTTTGGAAATGGAGGGGTATCTTCTTCTTTCACTGCGTCAGAGGATCCGTTCTCTTCCAGCAGAACAGCAGTTGAGGCAGCACCTCCCAATTTTCAGCTGTACAGGTATGTGATTCTCATCTTCTTTGCTACGGCCCCAGATTCTTACTCATTCTTACACCTTTTTAGAGTCTCGAGATATTAGTCCTCAAGTAAGACAAAATGTGCTTACAATGAGTTGTCTTGGTAGTCCATTAATGTGAGATGCTAGTAGGATTGGTCTCAACCCAAGCCTATGGGTGGTTGGACGATTTTGTTGGGGAGGGAAGGAGGAAGATAATGACATACCTAAACCAGAGTACATAGAAGGGTATGTATACCCTAAGAGGGGGAGAAGGATAGTTGGGCTAATGGGCTTATAGAATAGGGCCCATTAGCCCATGAGGGAGACTCTCTCACTAACACCCCCCCGCAAGCGAAGTATGGATGTCTTCCATGCCGAGCTTGGAGACAGCACGTTGAAGAAGGGGGCGGGAGAGTCCCTTGGTGAGGACGTCCGCTGCCTGGTTGGCGGAAGCAACAAAGTCCAGATCAAAGATCCCTTCGTCCATTCGCTCCTTGAAAAAGTAGTGATTGCGCTCCATGTGCTTGATGCGGCCTTGTTGTCCAGGGTTCTTGGCCAGCGCGATCGTCGACTGGTTGTCGCAGTAGAAGTGAATCGGGCCAGCATACTCCACGCGGAGATCGTGAAGGATGCCATAGATCCACTGGCCCTCAGAGGCTCCATCGGCGAGTGTGCGGTACTCGGCTTCGGCACTAGAGCGGGACGCTTTGTCCTGCTTGCTGCTTTTCCAGCTGACGAGACTGCCAAAGACAAAAGTGCAGTATCCCATGGTAGACCGATGATCCACAACGGAGCCGGCAAAGTCAGCATCAGTGTATACTTTCACTGTCCAGTCAGGGCTGCGAGGGAAGAGCAAGCCCTTTCCGGGGCAGCCCTTCACGTACGCAAGAACCTGGTGGGCGGCCTGACGGTGAATCTCTCGTGGGGAGTGCATAAACTGACTGAGCAGGTTGACGGCGAAGGCGATGTCGGGCCGAGTGTGCGTCAAGTAGAGGAGCTTCCCCACCAGCTGCTGATACCGGTGGGAGTTCGTTAGCAGCGAATCCTCCCCTTTGCCCAACTTCACGTTGGGATCAATAGGAGTGCTCACCGGCGCACAGTCGGTCAGACCGGTCAGGGCCAGTAAGTCGACGGCGTACTTCTGCTGCGAGACAAAGATCCCACGAGGGAAGTAGCGAAGAAGGCCGAGGGCCTTGATCTCAAACTCCTTAGCCAAGGCAGCGCTGAGGCGGACGGCTTCGGCAGCATCAGATCCCGTGATAAGGATGTCGTCGACGTACACGACAAGAATGGAGACACCGGTCGGGCGGTGGCAGAAGAAGAGAGAGGCATCTCCATTGCTCTGAGTGTACCCTTCGGTCTTCAGAACAGAGGAGAACCGCCCAAACCACATGCGCGGGGACTGCTTGAGTCCATAAAGGGACTTCCGCAGTCGGCACACGTGACCGGGGGGGCCAAGTGAGTAGCCCGGTGGCTGCTGCATGTACACCTCCTCCGTCAAGTCTCCGTGCAAGAAGGCGTTCTTGACGTCGAGACATGGAGCACGGCAGCAGTTTGCTGCGGCGTGTGCAGCGGCGGCTTGCTGCGGCGTGCGTGGCAGCAGTTTGCTGCGGCGTGCGCGGTGGCGGCTGCTGCGGCGCGTGCGGCGGCGGTTGCTGCTGCGTGCGCGGCGGCGGGGTGCTGCTGCGCGTGCGGCGACTGCTGCTACGTGCGCGGCGGGTTGCTGCTGTGCGTGCGGCGGCGATGGGCGGGCGATGTCAATTTGATGCCGGACGTCGTCTCAACGGCGTCCGACTGTCACCGAGGGTAGGAACTCGGTGTCGTAACACTAACTAATCGGTTCACGTCCGCGACGTCAACCGATGGATATGCGAGATCAGATATGAATATGTGACGATAACGAGAATGATGACCCTAATATGGTACGTGCAATGCGCCGACTAGCGATGAAGTGCCAACCCGGAGCAGGGACGGAGTCGCCAAGTGGGGCCGGACCGGTCTTCCAAGTCGTCCGAGGTGGGTCGGGGGCGCGCACGCCGTCGAATGGGATAACTCCCACCAGGATGCTCACACGCGTCAGGACGTCCCGACTTGTACCGGACGGGTAAGACGCTCGTTTTGCTTTCGTCGTTTTCTCAACCTGTCTCACGCTCACCTATCTAACCCGAGCGCGGTGGAGGCAATACGAAAGAATACTGAAGGAAATAAATGACGTGAAGAAGCTAGGGTAGCAGGGTACCTTCGACGCGCGGCGTCGAGTGATTCACGTTGGAGAATCCACGGAAGGGGCCGGCGGGCTGTTGTGCGTCCGATCTCGAGAGCACTGGACAGGGAGAGCCGGCGGGTGTAGCACCAACGCGCTGTACCGGAAGGACGCTATACGACTGCGCAGCCGGAGATGACAACGGGCCGGCGCCGGAGGTCGGTCGAGGGACGGCTGGGGCGGGTCCTGGCCGAGTAGGGAGACGCTCCTAGAACCGCTTTGGTGGCTGGGAGGAGCGGGGCCAGAACCGACCGTGGGGACCGACCGCAGTTGCGGTGGCTCGGGTAGGCTGGACGGCGGTCGGAGGAACACGGAGCAGCCGAGGCTCACCAGAGCGTCGAGAGACGCCAACCAACGGTGGCCGGGGTGGCCCAAAACCCTCTAGGGCGGCCGAGCAGGCGGCGCGGCAGCACGCGGCTGGCGGCGCGGCGGCGCGGCCACGCGCGCAGGTGGCGCGGTGGCACGCGGCGAGCTAGAATGGCGGCCGGAGGGGCTCGGAGCAGCGGGGACTCACCAGGGCGTGGGGAGACGCCAGATAACGGTGGTCAGGAGACCTAGTGGCCTCGGGGGTGGCCGAGCTGGCAGCGCGCGCGGCGGCGGCGCAGCACGCGCAGGCTGCGCGGCGGTGCGCAGCGGCCTGGTGCAGCGGCGCGCTGAGAGCGGCGGCGGCGTGGAACCCGGCACCGGCTGCAGCGTGAGCGAAAGCGGCGGCGGTCTGCAGGACCACTCTCTTCTTCCCTCTCTTTCTCTCCTTCCTCCTCCTCTTCTTCCTCCTTCTTCTTCTCTTCTTCTTCTTTCTTCTCTTCTTCTCCACGACCTGACCCTTCTTTCTCAAAGTGCAATTCTTCAAAATTAGGTCAAAGGGTGAGGGAAGCGCCCACCTCTTCCCCTTATATATGGGTGAAGATGGGCCCTTCCTTAAGTCCAATAACACAAAAGAAAAGTAAGGAAAATAAGCAAGAAAAATAGGAAACGGGCTTGTCAGGCCCAACATAAAAAGGGGGGGGAAAAGGGTTCCTCATATGGGCCCTTCCCCCGCTACACGACAATACGAATAAAGGGAAAAACTATAAGATAAAGTAACTGACTGTAACGGTGTGCTCCGGTGGTCGGCGTCCGCGTCATGCCGAGTAACGGAATGCGGGATCCCGTGTTGCTGCGGCGGCTCGTCGTGGTGGCTGGACTCGTCTCGGTGGCGAGCTGGGTAGTGCCGGCTCCTCGGGTGCTGAGTCGGGGACGTCCTGCTGCTCCTCTGCTGCTGGCTCGATGACGACCGGTGGTGACGCGCCATCACAAACCCTAGGAGAGCTCTGGTGCTCTGATACCATGTTGGGGAGGGAAGGAGGAAGATAATGACATACCTAAACCAGAGTACATAGAAGGGTATGTATACCCTAAGAGGGGGAGAAGGATAGTTGGGATAATGGGCTTTTAGAATAGGGCCCATTAGCCCATGAGGGAGACTCTCTCACTAACAGATTTGGTTCAAACATTCGATTCAGTCTGAAGTGGGGCAAATTTTTTGACCCTGTCAGATTTTTATGGCACGCTTAATGATTTGACATACAAGGCTCATGTGGGTGTCTGGCAGACTGGTATATGTTCTGTGACATGGAGTTCCAGGTTTAACCTATATCTTCATTTGACTCTTAACCCATTACTATCGGGACGGCCTCCTCTAAGTCTAGATTACGACTTCTAAATTGTTCATACACGTGATGCAAGCCCATTAGGAATTTGAACAAATTATCTTTCACAGTGAGGTTGGACTTTTTTTTAGGTCAATAATGATCAACCTACCAAACTGACTCTAGTGGATCAGATTTTGCAGTTAAACCACATCTTCTCTTGAATTCTTGAAGGGCTTGATAAAGTCATTCTTTCTCTTTCAACGATTGAGTATATTACGACAGTGGACATTGGTGGTTTGTGTCAGCCTGAGAAACCTTGTCACGTATTTTGTAAATTGAATCATTTTTTGTATTTCTGTGTCTCTTTTCCCCGTTATGTATGTCTTTCTTTTTTGTGTATGCTTGGCCCATTTATACTGGGCCGACTTGTTAACCCTATAAAAGGAGGGGTCGACTAAGCTAAGTGATTTTTCCACCTCAAAACCCTAGACCTCCTCTGCTTTCTTCTGCCAGCTTTACCGCCACGTGGAGGTGAAGAAGAGTTGTCGCTGACAGTTAGCTTTCTTCAGATGGCCTGGGGCTCTCCTTTTTTATATTTTGAAAGGAGATGTTTGATCCTCATGCATTCTCTTCATGTCCTTTACCCTTTCATTTTTTTTCAGTATTTCTATGCCACTTCACAAGAGACGTAATTGAGAGGAGTGAGAGCCAGGTGTTCAGGACTGATTGAAGCTGGTCTACCTGAAGGAACCTTGCTCTTGTATCGTGTCTTCTCAAAATCTAGCCCCGCTCAGTATTGTGGATCCACCTAAAATATAGGTCCAATGTAATATTACTTAAGTATCTGATTAATAATTATTAACATATAATAATTTAAAGAGCCTTTACTTTCTTTTATATTTAACCCCTTCTTCTGGCCTTTTTTGACTTTCGGGTCGTATGATTATCTGATGGATACTTGTGTATCTTCAGTCCAAGTCCTGAATGCTTTTTCAAACATCTTAAGTTGTAGAAATCCTGCAATAAAAGAGAGATGTTTTCTGGTTGCCTTTTGCAAGTTTCTCAGCACAGCTTCTGAGTCTCTTAAGGCACCAATATTATCAGGTCTCATCAAGGAATCTTTAAAAGACGATATGCATTTAATACAAAAAAAGAAGAGAAAAGAGAGAGATTTCATGATTGGACACATATTGAGGACAGAGGTAGAGAATGCAAAGGAAATGTATCGCATACGAAAATAAAGCTTATTCAGCATATCTCTCAATAGGTTTTGATCTTTCTTGAATGCTTGAGGTACCGTCTCAAAAAAGTCCTTCAGCTCATTTTTCACTCACTTTTATAAATGCCTGAAGCGCACTCACCTCCCCAATGTGGCCTTGCAGTTGGGAGACATTTCAACCAGTCGGAGGACTCCTTGTGCAGCCAGAGTGGACGGCTTGGGACCAAACTGTTGAGTATTGTGCTTTTGCATATCAGCAACACATTGTTATTTCATCTCTCCGCCCTCAGTATCGCTGCCTTGGAGACGTGGCCATACAGTCTGCAACTTGTGCAGTTTGGCATCGTCGACAGTTGTTCGTTGTTACTCCGACCACTATAGAGTAAGCTTTTTATCATCTGTGTGGAACTCATTTTGAGTTCTTATTTTTTTCTATTGATATCTCTCAATTTTTTCATAAAAATATATATTGATATCTTTCAAGCTTTCTTCCCTTCCATTCAGTTTAGGAGTTTATTTCTGCGTTTGCAGTTTTCTTTTATTTTTTTTATGCCCCTTTACTTCTAGACTTAAACCAAAACCACATATTAAGTGATCCACATCTTAAAGGTCTGAACCCGAAAACCAAGCAATACAGGTATAAATAAAAACCATCAGTTGCAAGCCACCATCGACGTTTCTACCCAAGCGGAAGTGCATCCCCAAGGAACTCTGGCAAGCGTGGAAGGTAAAAGTCAAGGATCATTTAAAACTGGGACAGTTACTTATACAGCCAACACTTTATGAAAGAAGAGGGAATAATCTATGAGGTAAATGTCGCTATTCTCTTTTACAGTGGGGCCACCCACAATTCCCATTGAAGATTACAGAATCGGCTGTCACTACATATTAGTGAATTGCAAAATTGTGGTGTTATCATGGGACATGGACATACGACCAGAGAATGGGGATTTTGCAGAGATTTTTCAATTGTCACATTGGGTTGTTGATTATAAAGGCCTTCTAACCGTGGATCTTAACAGTACATATTTGGTTTTGGCTATGCAGTAACTAAAAATGTTTGGCTGAGTAAAAGTGAATTATGACTATCTGGTGGTTATAATAATATTGATGTCATATAAGGACATATGTGCCTCTGATAAATGGGATTGTCTCGAAAATCAGGTTGCAAAGGATTGATGAAAAGTGAAGTTTCCATTTTAAAGCTTCATCAGATATCAGCAGAAGAAGAATTCAACATTGACACGAGCTTGTGAGGATATAGAAGAGTGTCAGAAGGTCAAAATCTTGGACGTGTTTGAACCATTGAACCATAAGATTTTACCCCCTACCATGTTCAGGACTGTTCGGCAAGAGACCATACAGGTATTCTCTTTTGCGAAAAAATGAGAGAAAAATTGGTGTGATTTGTTGATGGCAGGAATCATGCAGACGTCCAATAGTCTGTGTGCCAGTTCAAGAAAACTTTGTTGGATGCAGTGCTTAGAATGTCCTAGACATTTTTCAATGCCTGTTTGCCCGTATGATTTGGGCCACCGCAGCGCAGCTGACAGTGAATGCGACATCCAAGGAGGCCTTCTGGAATTCCATACAGAGACAGCCCTAGGAAGAGGGAAGAGAGGGGCCAAGTGATGACAGTGTGCTGGGCAATACGGCTCCACCGAAATGAGGTCTTGTTTAGGGGGAGGAAAGTTTCTACAGACAGGCTCGCCCATGAGGTCAAGGGCCTCATGGCATCATGGTTTTCTCAAGCTGTAAATATATGGGGGATGGGTTGCTCCCGAATGGGTACAGCATTAGGGCTCTACACGTGTACTTTTGGGTGGTTACAGCTTTGTCAGGTAACCGCCTTCTTTTAATCATCTTTCAAAAAAAAAAACCAATGCCTGTTGTCGATGATTTATTAGATTATCTTGATGGCATGACTATATTTTCAGAGTTCAAACTACTACTGGGATACTATCAGATCAGGGTAAATGAGAGTGATATTACCACAGATCGACATCTCCTCCGGCAGCCCAGCTTCCTTCAGTTGGGTTTCGTTTTATTTGAAGAGACTGCATCTTTGCACATGCTGTATTTGGGTTGTTTTTTGTTGCCTTCCATTTTTCTTGGCACATTGTATCTTGCAAAGTATTGTGCTTTTTAATGAGAAATACCTTCTTTAGAAACTTTGTCCGTTTTTCCGGTGGAAAGGCTTGTTTTCCTTCTAAAAGGATGTAGTGCGGATGAATATTAAGAGAACCTAAAACGCTTGTGTTCCTTCTATCGTATCAAATATATCATTTTTGTGTCTCAATTCAGAGTTTCAGACTTGCTTATGAGCTCTACCAGTTGCTAAAATGCATTATTTCCCAGGGTTGTATTTGTGGATGCTGGTGTTGCACGAGTTGACTTGGAAACAAAGAAAAGAAAGGAGGAGCAGAAACTTAATGAAGCAAAAAAAACAGCCTTTGCAGAACATGGAGAGTTGGCATTGATCACTGTTGAGAATCCGCAGAGAGACACTAATGAAAGAGTATCGCTGAGGCCTCCAATTCTTCAGGTAATGATACATGGCGATGGTTCCTTAGACTTACTGAATTGACAGATTGACTGATCACATAATCTACGCTCATGCATGAGAATTTGAAAATTCTTTGCACATTATTTAATAAAATACGGACATTAATTTTTCCACCGTTCCCATTCCAAGCAAAGAAAAGGTCTGCCGAACTGAAGAATTTGGAGAAACCGTTCCTATTACCCTGATATCGTTCATGGACGGACGAAGAGGATGACTGAAGGGGAGGTGTTTTAGGCTGGAAATTTTTGTGACCCAATTCTTCTCTTCCTCTCCCTCGGTCTTATCATATTCTCTCTCCCTTCCTCTCTCTACTCAAACTAGTATCACTCTCAAACTTTCTTTTGTCTACCTCTTTTAGGGTACTAATGCAATCTTGTTCATCTTGTAGCTTACTAATTTCAAACAATTTCCTTCAACTCTAAGTCATTGAAGTCATTGATTTCATTTCGACCTACTTTACCTGAGGCCTTTATTTGTTTTATTTCTCAGCTGTTGGTTTAATGAGGTCAGATCAGTCCCACTTGAGAATAATCGCTGTTCTTGGGTGATCTTCCCTATTTTCTCCAAAAAATTAAGAATAGTTTCCTTAAGGTCAAAGTGGTTTTCTTTATTAATCCCCTCCTGTTGGAAAAATAAATGTTGAAGTGTAAGTTGTGTTTTATTCTCAACCTCTAAAAGCTTTCAGATGGACTGGATAGTCTTGTAAAACCTTTATTTAATAACTTCAACGTTTAGGATATATTCCCCATTATCATAAAAAAGCTGTGGGGCGTCTTTTAGAGTCTACTTTTTTTTAGGTGTTGTTTTCAAAAAGAAAAACCTTTTTTTAGGTCTCAGTTGGTATCTTTGACCTAACGGGTGATATCATAACCAAATTTTTACTTCTTCCAACAATAAAACTTTGGTTATAATTTACTGGTCTGACTTTGACTTCGTTTTTCTTTCATTGTCAACGTCTGTTAAACAAGGAGCTCAATACCACATTTGTAAGACTTGACATAAACGTATTTATTTTGGTTTTAGGTGGTTCGGTTGGCCTCTTTTCAGCATACTCCTTCCATACCTCCTTTCATATCTCTGCCGAGGCAATCAAAACTGGATGGGGATGACATTACTTCTCTGAAGAACATAGACGAAAAAAAAGCCAGTGAAGTTGCTGTAGCCGGTGGTGGTGTTTCTGTAGCAATTACCCGCTTCCCTCAAGAACATATGAGGCCAATCGGACCTCTTGTCATTGTGGGTGTTAGGGACGGCGTACTTTGGCTTATAGACAGGTAATCTAACTTGGCATGCATCTTTTAGAGTTAAAACTATGATGAGTGGCATTTTTTCCGTTTTCCATGTGGAAAAGAAAGTAGTTTTAAGCAACCTGAACACCAGCTCTATTTGGAAGTCTGTGCCTAAGAGAGGATGAAAATAGAGATATTTTTGGTTCAGTATTGCTGGTTTAAATGCTGCTTACATTGGACAATAGGCAGACATTTTTACAGAATAACTCCATTTGTGAACCTGTAAAACAATGCGTGGGAAATGTGTACAGTCAGTAGTTTTAGCTGTAATCCCTGAGGGAAAGTTCACGCTTGTCTTGAAATATGGACAAATGTCATATGGTTCTGTTCAATAATGTTACATCTATATAGATCTAGTATCGTCTCGAATAAAAAAAGTAGGTTTGATGATGGTGAATACCTTCACCAAGAAAGCTCTTCAATAATTTTCATTGCAGACACATTAATAAAATTTATGAGACCATTTGAGGAGTTACAGAGACATTTGCAGCATTAATTTGAAAATATGCCCTCATTGTTGTTTCTTAATGGTTTGACCCGATTTCCCCTACAGTTAACAACAATTCTTCTCGCAAATATGGTTAGCGATTGCCTCAACAGAATAAACGGATTGCTATTATCTTTCTTTTGGGGTTTTGATATCTTAAATGGAAGGCAGGATCTAGAAGTAGATGATGCGAATAGTTTTTACGTTAAATAAAAATTTAGTTAATATCAGATGAGGCAGCTGTAATGCTATTTGTAACCATAAGTTTCTTTTGATGCTTGATTCCCTGCAGCTCCTATACCATTCTTTATTCGCTTCAAAAAAAATTAAGCATTGAGGCTTTCAGTGCTTGATTCGCTTCTTTATACTATTCTGACTATCTCTCTCCACTTCTAAAATAATTAGGCGGTAAGGCTTTCAATGCTTGATTAACTGAAGGCCCTACACGATTCTATCTTTATCCACTTCAAACAAAAATGAAGCAGTGCGGCTTTCATGCTTGATTACCTGCAGGCCCTATACCATTCTAACTATCTTTATTAGCTTCAAAACATAATTAACCAGTGCAGCTTTCATGTTTGATTACCTGCAGCTCCCATGCCATTCTATCTTTATCCGCTTAAAAAATATTTAGGCACCATGGCTTTTCTGTTGGATTGGCTTTTTTTCCTTAGTGGAGGTGTGTATAGCCATCAGCTCTGCCCTCAGACTTAACTCGTTCATTTCTTTCAGAATATATCTAAGGAAGTTCGCCTCAGGAACAGTCTTCACTAAGAGTAGTCTCTGAAGTGCTGGTTTCTTTATTGCCTGTTTTATAAGAATTTTAAAGAGTGTCACTCTGCCTTCAAACCTGATTTTTCTCTCGAATTTGAAGTGATGCTCCAGTAAAGGATTATCATATATTCACTGTTTAATCACTAATGATGGTTTTTAGAATGATTTCGTGCTTTCGAAGATTTTAATTGCCGTTGTTGTCTCCTTGTGTTCAATGTAGGTACATGTGCGCGCATGCCCTTTCCCTAAGCCACCCCGGCATTCGTTGTCGATGCCTTGCTGCCTCTGGGGATGCCATCAGTGCAGTGAAATGGTTCGCCCATGATAATTCTATCTTAGGCACATTCTCACTTGTGGGATTTTATCTCATCTTGTAAATGAATAATGTTTCCAGGGCTGGTAGATTGGCGAGGGAACACCATGACGATTTAGCTCAGTTCATGCTCGGTTTGGGCTATGCAACTGAAGCGCTTCATTTGCCAGGGATATCCAAGAGGTAAGTATTGCAGAAACGTTCTTCCTTAAAACATATAAAAATTTAATAAGATGTGCATCAGAATTATTATGGTGTTTTATGTAATCCTTGTAGGGTTCCAGCTGCCTCTAACGGTAAATCAAACCCTGTTATGAATTTGAATCGCTTTCCACCTTATTCCGTCCGATCTGGAAAATTAATTAAAACACCCTGATTATTCTCTATCTCACCCTTATATTTATTTAGCACTTATTTGATCCGACGATGCATAGGAGCAATATGAAAAGGGCTTTACAATGCTTCTTCATGGAAGGGTTCCATCTACCTTTATAGGCAGACGGAACCCTTGAGCAATTACATTAAACACCCTAAAATTTCTTACGATGTATCAATCTTATCTTTCTTTGCCACTTTGCCAGGCTAGAGTTTGATCTGGCGATGCAGAGCAATGACCTTAAGAGGGCTCTTCAATGCTTATTAACCATGAGCAACGGCAGAGATGTGGGGCAAGACACCGCAGGCGCTGACATCAGCGATATTCTCAGTCTGTCGGCAGTGAAACAGGAGAATCTCGTAGATGCTATCCAAGGAATCGTCAGATTCGCTCAAGAATTCTTGGATCTCGTCGACGCCGCTGATGCGACTGGGCAAGGTGATATTGCTCGTGAAGCTCTGAAGAGGCTGGCGGCTGCGGGATCAGTTAAAGGGGCCCTCGAACCCAGAGTCTTACGAGGCATCGCTTTACGCCTTGCGAACCATGGCGAACTCACGAGGCTATCAGTATGTCTTTGTTTCCCAATTCAATTTTGGCAGAACTTTGGTTTTTTCACATTAACTTTGTCACTTACTCTTCACAGGGTCTGGTTGGTAATCTGGTTACTGCGGGCGAAGGCCGAGAAGCAGCTTTTTCTGCCGCAGTATTAGGCGACAACGTGTTGATGGAGAAGGCATGGCAGGACACTGGAATGTTGGGCGAAGCCGTTCTTCATGCCCATGTAAAATTTTCTCTCTCTTCCATTTCATCATAAAATTTTCTTGTTTCACCAAGCTTTTTTAAGGCCATTTAGGTAGACAGCTCTAAAATTTAACTCATCCCTCTAAATTGCTGCATTAGAGTAGGAAAATACCCCTAAAATCTCACCTTTCGAGATAGACAGACGAATAGAAAGATAGATGCATACATAAAGTTCGGTTGATAGATAGAGCGAGAGTGATAGATTGATAGACAGACGGACTTAGCTGAAAGCTCTATACTGGAGAAAAAATATCGTTTTAAAGGAAAAAGCTTGCGATATTGACGCTGTGTTGCAGGCCCATGGTCGGCCAACGCTGAAGAACCTTGTGGTGGAATGGAACAAGGTGCTACAAAAGGAGCTTGAACAAAAGCCGAGCAGAAAAACAGACGCCGCTACCGCGTTTTTAGCCTCTTTAGAGGAACCCATGCTCACCTCTCTGGCGGAAGCCGGGAAGAAACCTCCGATCGAGATCCTTCCTCCTGGAATGGCTTCTCTTTCTGCTGCTCCCATCTCTATTAAGAAGGCCTTGCCTGCTCCAGCCCAGAAGGTGATAGAGAATCAGCCAAAGGAGCCCTTGGCCTTGGAAGCCCCCCCAGCCCAAGAGGTCCGTCCTGAAATCAGCAGCCCTCAACCAGATAATGGAGAAGCTCAGCCCGCTTCTTAATCCTTTTTCTTTCAAATATCATCAATTTTTTTTTACATCCTACTACCTCCCTCTCTCCCTGCCTCTTGAGCTTGTTTACCTTTGTGTCTGCTAAATATATTCAGTTATATTTTATTGTGTTTATATAATTGCCGACAATCAACAATTGAAATGAGTTGACTTTGCGGGCTCGTGCAAGTGGGTTTTGTCGGGGATGTTGATTTTTTATGGATCTCATTCATCAAAAGGAGTTGACTTTGTGGGCTCGCGCAAGTGGGTTTTCTTGGGGATGTTGACTTTTGATGGATCTCATTCATCAAAAGGAGTTGACTTTACGGGCTCGCGCAAGTGGGTTTTCTTGGGGATGTTGACTTTCGATGAATCTCATTCATCAAAATGAGATGACTTTGCGGGCTTGTTGACGTAGGACAACTAAGGAAAAGGTGATTGAGGGGATGGATGGGTTGACGACAGGTAGGGGTAATAGACGGATTATAGGTAGGGATGAAACAATCCACAGAAATTCACGATCGAATTCGGATTTAAAAACCGATGAAAATCTGGTGGTGCAGCTCCGACCCGTTTCGAGAGCGGGAGTACTGTCTTCCCCCACCGCGGCGATGCCTAAGCACCGAAATCAATACCTGAATTCACGTCGCAAAGGAATACTCAAGAAGAGGAGAGAAGAGATAGAATCTCAAACCAAATCTAAATCTGACGACGGTGGAAACTTCTCGAGAAAATACTGAACGAGGAACACTTTGACACCAAAGAGTTCAGGCGTACCTCGGCACCGTAGTGCGTGAAGAGGTTGCGGGCAATTCTGATCGTGACGAAGCTGGGCGAATCCGGGCATTGAGCGGCCCACTAGACGAGGACGAGGCTGGACGTTCGGGGCGTTGAAAGGCCCCGATTGAGTGCGGTTGTCGTGGGCGCAGCGTCAAGTGTGGGCGAACACCCGCGCGCACGAAGCACGCAAAGGGTGCGCGGAGCGCACGGAGCGCCGGCGCGCGCGGAGCGCCAGCGCGCGCGCGGAGTGCGGCGGAGCGCACCCGAGTGCGCGTAGCGCGCGCGGCTCGACGTGCGGATGGCGTCCGGACAGGGGCAGCCGGAATGCGGCCTCGGGTGGCCCTAGAGAAGGCTGCCTGGGCGGCTCGGGCAGCGCGTTGGGGCGTGCGGGCGGCGCGCGGGCGGTGCGGGCAGCCTGGGTGGCCCCTTGGCGGGCTACCTGGGCAGCCTTGGGCAAGAGAGAGAGGGTGAGAGAGAGAGAAAGAGAGAGAATCGAGAGGAGACGGGAGGCCGACGTCGCGAGGCGGCGGCGGCAGCGGCGGCGGCGGCAGCGGCGGCGGCGACAAAGGCTAGGCTTAAGAGGGATAGGGGAGGCTGGGCAGTCCTCCAAGAAGAGTTAACAAAACTCAATTCTTGAAATAACGACTGCCTAAGTGTTTCTTGAAAACATTGGCCTTTATATAGGCCTTGGAGGAAAGAGAAACTGACGAGAAAATAAAGACGATAAAGTAAAGACGTGCGCCGTGTCACGGCAAAGGGCAGTTGTGGATCTGCCTTTGGCGTCGTGTCATGACGCGCGTAGAGACGTGCGCAGGGGGAGACGTGCTCGTCGGCGGTCGTGGCGTGTCGGCTTCGGCGTTGATTTTGGTTGACTCCGGTTGACCGCGGACCAAAGAATGCGTGTTGACTCCGGTTGACCGTGGTGACGCGTTCGTCGATGATATGTTGGCGTCCTCGCCATCACTCGTGCAAGCAGGTTTTGTTGGGGATGTTGACTTTTGATGGCTCTCATTCATCAAAATGAGTTGACCATGTGGGTGCAAGTGGGTTTTGTTGGGGATGTTGACTTTTGATGGCTCTCATTCATCAAAATGAGTTTACCTTGTGGGTGCAAGTGGGTTTTGTTGGGGATGTTGACTTTTGATGGATCTCATTTATCAAAATGAGTTGACTTTGCAGGCTCATGCAAGTGGGTTTTGTTGGGGATATTATTTTGGGTGGGCTTCTTTTCTCTGTTTTTATATACTCTCTACATCTTGCATTTCTTTACATTTTCATCTTCCAGATATACAGTTATATTTTATTGTGTTTGCATAATTGCCTACAAAAAAAGTTGACTTTGGGGTTTGTGCGACTGAGTTTTGCTGGGATGTTGACTTTTGGTGGATCTCATTACAAAATGAGTTGACTTTGGGGGCGCAAGCAAGGGGGTTTTTTTGGTGATGGTGACTTTTGTTGGATTTCTTTTTCTTGGCCCTCATGAACTCTCTATATCTTGCCTTTGTTAACATGTGTATCTACAAGATATATTCAGTTCATGTTATTTTGGTTGTGTCAGGAGCCTCGACACAACCTATAATTGATGCAAAAAATATCAGAGTTTCATAAGGGTTACAGAAAGAGAATGGCCCCAGGGATGTTCTGTCATGCTTAAAAGTATAGTTTGAAATTTGGAAAAATAATATTCAATCATAAAAATGCAGATTCATGCAATAAGATTCCATAAGTAAATTGTATAAAATTTACATATCTGTATAAAATTTTGTTAAAATAATTCAAAAGGGCAAAGTAATATACAGATCATTATTAAGATTCTTGGACAATGAAATGTTGTGAACAGATATTCAACATCTTCACAAAATAACAAACAAATTATTAGGCATTAATTCATATCATTGAGGGATCTCAAAAATTGCTTTCTTCTCCATTTTCATGTGCTACCCCCAACATTTCTTTTACTCCATCAATATATCACATTCCTTATTCTATTTTTCATGCATCGCCATTGGCGCACCATCTGTTGCTGTCCTGACTATTTTTGGTGGACAAGTTTAATTTTCTCATGAGGCAATCCTCACCCACCCAGTTCAAAATCCAGCTCATGCACTCCCATGTCTGCTTGCTGGTTGATTCAACCTCGTCAAATCTTTGAATATTTTAAGAAACCAAATACCTACCTACCTCAATATTTATCATTACTTTGTATTTATTATCATTTATGTAAGGTAAAATAATATTTAACCATTTTTGTTTAAGTGAAATTCAAAATAATAACTAACAATCCATGAATTTGTACCTCATTCATAGTTCTTCCATCGGCACTCAACCACACATTAAAAATGAAGTAGTTGATATTTCATCCACATCATATATTCACCAGTAAGATTTCAGCTTAAAATTTCTTGAATATGAATTCATCCACAGCAGCTTGTGATTTTATGTGGTCTCTACATAAAAAGTGTATCTTCCTATGGTATTTTCAATAATAATAAGGGAAGAGAGAATTTTACCTATGACATAATCAGGGGTTAAAAAGACCTGCACAAATATCAGGTCAAATCATTTTAGATATCCCTTATTATTGCATAGGTTCATAATGAACTATCGCTACATTTTACATCATAATAAGATCGTGTATATATGTTCCTCAGTATTCTAAAACCCCTTTACCCAAACATAGGTTATCTGAGTCTATATTTATCTAACTTATGTACATCTTGTTACACAATAGTAAGATTAAAATGTAATAATATCCAATTCACCACATCTGAAGTAGATATTCAATAAACAAAAGTTAACGAAGGTTTATTACTTACCATGACTTAAATTAGAGTATCTGACAGGTAGATTCAAGTAAAGGTTAAGTGCATATGTAGAATCCCCATATTTTATGGGTCAAACTTTATAATTTGTAATATTAATAACATGATTGATACCCATAGAATCAAGATATTCTTTTTGGATAATAATATATGAGCATACATGATGGCATGACTTTTGTGTCTTAGCGCAAAATTTCCAATAGGTGATCATGATTTCAAAATATTTTCCTGTTCTTTTTTAGAAAAATATGTCACTAACTACTGGAGTAATATTCAAAGAAAACACATCTAGGCTTGATATTATGATTAATGGATGCTACTTTTTTAGTGAAAATGCAATAAAAATAATTTTCTTCATTTAAATAATCAAGGAAATTTTACTATGATTAATTGGATTAAGTTGTACATATTTTAAATTCATCCAAATATATTTACTGAGTTTTCATGTTTAGAAACTCCCACTGAATAGAAACCCTCCAAAAAAATGGTTGTTTCATTAGCTACTCATTAGACGAATGTAGGAAGAAAATATGTGAAAATATATCTAGAGGACGAGTAATGAAATCTAAGTTCAAGTAAATAAAAAATAGATGTGTTTTATGCTAGGCTTATTCAGCGGAGAGCTTCTTGTTTATTGCAGAACGTCTTTTTTTCATTATTCAAATATGTATCTGTTTGTGATTTTTCATGGTTCAACTATGGAGTAAGTTGATTAAGTTTTTTGAATAAATTTACTTCTTTTTAATACTCGTGAACTGATCCAAAAATTAAAATAAAGAAAGGTTTTTTATGATTATTGACTGAACATAAACCAAAAAAATATTTTAATTAGATTGAATAATATTCTTAAATATTATTAATATTTATCTTTAATTTTGCCTTATTAAATTTACGATGATAACCCACAGTGTTAGAGAAGTGAGAACTGTGGATAATGTTTCAACGTGGTCAGCTCTAAAGGATTCTCACTCAAACTGAGATGAGAGAGAAAAAAATTATATTTTACGCATAATATATTATGATTGAATGGACATCATATAATTAGTTTTCCATGCCATTTACTCTTTCATCAGGTTTAACTCTCTTTATGTTTAGATGGTGTTACTCTCTTGCAATATAGGTCCCTCCTGCTTTTGGGTGCATGTGACAGCCATGTGGATCTTTGGATCACCATCTCTACATTTATATGGACAAGGTGGGCCTATAGATAGCCATTTTTAAGATGGCCTTTGGATCAACCAGATACAGCACACCCCTTTCTCAAGTGCTCTATTCTGAAAAGTCTAAGTTAATGTAATTTACAAGCAACTTGAAAAGGGAGTGATCCATGTGTTTTTCCTCTGTGTAGTATACGTCAGATTCATGTATACATTTATGGAAGAATGCAAGCTCATTCACCTTCATCCATCTTCCATTTTCAGGTCACATAGCACCTAATGTGTGCTAATATTAAAAATCTCTAGATCAAATTATCAATAACTATTTTCCTTAAATGAATTCTTGTTCGGGTTTTCAAATAAATAAAATTCATCAAAGATAACATTTATAATTTATAAACAATTTAGATCATGCACAAATACTAATAAAAATATTTAAAACATGCACTTAAACTTCCTAATGTGATGTGCTAAGTGATATTAGCTATCTGGTATGTATGTATTTAAGGGCATACTATCATACCCTTAAATTAGAATCATTGGTAAATACCGTAGCAATGATATTCACAAACACAACTAATAGATATTTTCTTCAAAGAAATCCCATCAGATTACCGCCAATTTCATATGTGACTTAGATTGAACATAAATTGAAGTGTCCATCTAAGTTTTTTCTACGTCCACAAATTTAATGTAAAATTGAAATTTTATCCCTCACCAATTTTTCAATAATTATTAAAAAATCATAAAGTCATTTATATTCTCAATGGGAATTCATTATCATCATTTAATTCCCTTATTATTAAAATATCTCATTCCTTTGTCATAGCTATGTAGTTAGATAATGTTTTAAAAAATATACTGGACATTTAGTACTGAGTGAATCAAAATGTTTCTCACAGTTAAAGTTAGGACAAAGTAGATAAGATGTAAAGGAGTATCATTTTATTTGACAACGAGAAAGAATCTACTTAATCACGTGCTAGGCAAATCCAATAAATCAAGTCCTTAGTACCAAAAATTAGGGACCATATAGTTAGATTATATAACCCTATAGCATACCCCCATTTATATTAATTTTATATTCATAAAATTAACAGTTGTGAATTACAGTTTAAACAAGAAAAGTAAATGAATGATATTTTGATCTTCCCAGAATGAATCACATTATTTTTTCATAGAAAACATTATTCTCATGTGATATACATAAACCCCCATTATGTCTGATTTTACAAACTTTTCTTTGAGCCATAATCAGTGTTATCTTTAGTTCAGAATAACCTATAAAAAAATTGGAAAAATAATATCTTCTTTTCTAAAGTAATGATTAAATCATATATAGAGATATTTTTCTTGAGAATACAATGTTATCTGACTTTAAATCTAAAGCTTTCCTCAACTTGAATGTAATCTCAATTCATCATTCAGTCCATCCACTCTTTTGATAGAATCTGAAGATTACTAATTAACATTCATTATACGTGAACTTTATGAATTATGAATAATGATCGCCAGAATCATCAGAATAGTTTATATGTACTCAAAAAATAGAATAATAATAAATATTTACACTTAGGGCATTATTCCGTTAAAAAAAGATGTTTCTTGATATTAACAAATCAAGAAACATGAAAGAAGACGGAAATATGAAAAAGTAAAAGAATAGGGGTCAGGTTTGTATTTAAAATAGAACAAGTATGATATTATAGGATTTTCAATTGACAAATGACAAAATCCATTTAAGAATAACTGCACATATACTCATTGAAATAATGTTAAATGTTTTACTTTCTATAGTTCAATTAATATAAATTACGAAATATCAAAAGCCAGCACCAGTGGTCTAGTGGTAGAATAGTACCCTGCCACGGTACAGACCCGGGTTTGATTCCCGGCTGGTGCAACTTTTTTGAAAAATTAAATATTTTAATTCTAACATCATTCAATGTTTATAATATTCTACCCCTGTTTATTTTTTAAAATATTCTAACATCATTTAATTTTTTAATTTTCTAACATCATTTAATTTTTTAACATATTCTAACATCATTTAATTTTTTAATTCTAACATCGTTTAACTTTTTTAATTCTCTAACATCATTTAATTTTTTTAATTGTATAACATCATTTGATTTATTAATATTTTAACGTCATTTATTATTTTTAATTTTCTCACATCATTTTATGTTTTTAATATCTTATCATCATTTAATATCTAACCATCATATTAACACTTGAAATATTTTAATATCATTTAATTTGTTAATATTATGCCCCCAAAGAATGCTCTTGCAAGAACAGAACCAACTAGATTTTGGATGAGCAAATCATTTTACTAATCATAATTAGGAACAAAATTCAAGGATGCTTGTTTACAAGAATAGGCAGTTATATTGATAAATCAAATATAATGGATGGATAGAGGGGGAAAAGATGGAACAACCCTCATATTTCAGCGAAAAACCCAGTCTTGATCATTAGATATCATTGTTTGATCTTGGCGCACTCTGAGCCATCCAGTTTTTGCTCTCCTCCGAACTTCCCTGTCGATAGCCAGCATGAAACACACTTCTGAGAGTGGAAAAATTCAAAAATAAAATAATATTTTTTAATAACTTCAGATTTATATTTTTCTGACTTATAAAATTATTTTTTATAAATTTAATGTCAATTTTTTTCATAAAATACCAAGAAATCCATAAAAATCAGAATATCATTTTACAAATATAATAGATCCTTATAAAATTTTAGTGAATCTAAATTTATATTTTATTAATTATAAAAGTATTTTCTTTATGAAATTCATGTCAGGAATTTCTGTTAAAATAGAATAAAATATAGACAAAATTGAACCTCATTCTAAAACTGTAATAAATCATTTTAAGGATTAATAGTATAGATTTATGATAATTTCAACGAGAATAACATAAAGTACTTGAAAATACTATGAAAATTAGCATGTTATTTGTGATTATCATACATCTTTCTTTCAGCGATAAATGTTTATAAAGGATTGAGGGGTGATTCTAGGGAACAAACGAAAGGATATGACTCCTGGGATAAAGGATCATAAGATCAAACCACAGTGAATCTGGATAATCTCACAAACTAAAAATAAGCCTACCAAATCATGCACAATATCAACCAAGTCAAACTCATGAAGCTAAATGATGGATGGACATGTCAGAGCCCATTCAAACTAATTAACATGTCAGGAATACATGTCCAGATTCAAAAGTAGATAAGAATCTGAATATTAAGACTAGTTGGATGTTTTAACGAATGTTTAAAGTGAATAGTGCCAAGTAAACCCTCATTTATTGGTTCTGATATCAGCTTAGATAGGTGTTTCTAAGGATCCATGGTGCCTTTATATTAGATAACTTACATGTAAAATGTGGAAAGGCAATGCATATGAAGATAACCAATTTCATATAGTTTGAACTATGAAACACACATGGATTGAATGAATACCTTCATGTTTACAAAGGCATGTGATATTTGCTCATATGGTCCATGGGTCAAACCATAAATTTAGGACTCACGGTTTGATACCCTTGGCTAAATACTTATGCTGATCAAACAGCCCTTGGGAAGTAAAAAGGTTATGTGCTATTATCAACCTATATAGGATACTTATATCCAAATTAACGTATTTTTTTATACGTCTTAATTATAGATTAATAAAATGAGCTATTTGTAATATTTTGAAGAATATGATTTCATAAAACACGAGATTTTTAAATAAAATTTCAGGTTAAATTCATGGAGGAAATATAATTATTAATCATACATTTTATGGCTTATAAAGTGAATAAAAAGTTGTAAGCATGCTAATTTGATAATAAAACAGCTATTAAGACTTATCTTGTTCTAGGGGAAAATAGTTTTATATATCAATAAACCTCTTCCATACACCCATTTATATTTTTTATTTTATTCATTAATACTAGTTGTTCGGTTATTGGTTATATTGTAGTGAATTGAATTTTATATTTTTACTACTATCTTTTTATTAGTTGTTTGGACATTTTAAATTTTATATTAGTTGTGAATAAAGTTTTAAATAGAAAATTAAATGAATGATATTTTGATCTTCCCAGAACTAATCCCGTTAAACTTTTTCATAAAACACATTATTCTCGTGTAATAAACATAAATCCCATGATGTGTGATTATTAATAAAATTAATAAACATTTTTTACTTGGGTCTCAACAAGCACCAGTGGTCTAGTGGTAGAATAGTACCCTGCCACGGTACAGACCCGGGTTCGATTCCCGGCTGGTGCATGGTAAAAATTTTATAACTTTTTAAAAATGCCAAATTTAATTAATGTTTTTAATACTTTGCCCTCACAAAAAATATATCGCCGTCTTCATCTCATTAATAATACTAATTAAACCATTAATCGCAAATACGCAATTACCCCCCCTAAAATATATCACATCACCGAAGACCATTCAAATAAAAAAACTAACCTTTTCTTTTTCTGCTTCAACGATTCACTGAAGCAAAAAACACCGCACCCATCGACAGAATTAAACAAAAAAAAAAATTTAAAACTATCGCCGCTCATAATCTCATAAACTCCTCACCCATAATCTCATCAAAACTCAGGGAGAAGAACTCATCGCCCATTACGTCCTCCAAAACCATTCAAACGAAAAAACTGAACTTTTCTTTCTCTGCTTCAACGATTCACTGAAGCAAAAAACACCGCACCCATCGACAGAATTAAACAAAAAAAAAATTTAAAACTATCGCCGCTCATAATCTCATAAACTCCCCACCCATAATCTCACCAAAACTCAGGGAGAAGAGCTCATGGCATGGAACGGCGAAGAAATCCTTCGTCGCTTGCCGGGAAACTCCGGCGGCGCTGCCGCCCTCTCCAACACAGACTTCAACGCCTGGTGAACGTTGTTTGTGAAGACACTGCACTCGGAGTCGTCTTCACAGCCGTCGCAGGTCAGCACAACTTCGTTCTTCACTCTTCCACCAACGGTGGAGATCTCTGCCTTGACAGTCCTTAGCGGCAGGGAGAGGAGAGTCTGCCTGAGATCGGCGAGAAGGTCTGGCCTGTCAGCGCAGCAGATGGAGGCCCTAAGAGAGAAGGGGCCCCCGCCATGGCCGTTCACCTCCACCTTCACCTCGTCGGCGTCGGCGGGGACGTTCACTCCTTGGCTGATCTCCGTCGTGCTCGTCCTCAGCTCCTTTATCCGGCCGATCACCTCCGTTAACAGCGCCGCCTTGTCCATCTGCATGGCCATTTCAGAGCTCAGCCTCCCTTGCTTTTCGCACAGTGATACTAGATCATGTTCTCGATGTATGCTTGTCATCAGTCATAGCTTTTAGCACAGTGATAATAATTAGGGTTCTCGATGCTTGTCATCAGTTATAGCTTTTAGCAAAGTTATAATAACCCATGTTGTCGATGTCTGCGCTTGGTATCAGTTATAGCTTTTAGCACAGTTATAATAACTCATGTATGCCCTTAGTGTCTATTATAGCTTTTAGCATAGTTATAATGACTCATGTTCTCGACGTATGAGTTTGGTATCAGTTATAGCTTTTAGTACAGTGATAATAACTAGGGTTCTCAGTGGATGTGCATGTCATCAGTTATAGCTTTAAGCACAGTTATAATAACTCAAGTTCTGGCTACAAGTCTTTCTTATCTGCTATAGCTTTTGGCACAGTGATAATAACTAAGATTCTTGTTAGATTCCTTTGTTAGCTGCTACAGCCTTTAGCACAGTAATAATAACTAGATTCTAGCAAGGTATAAGGAGAGTTGCAGGTTTGAATAGTATGTCAACACAGTGTGTCTCCTTGCTTATAACTCAAATTCTAGCACAGTGGTAATAACTCAAGTCTAGCTATACACATTTGTTGTCTGCTATAACTTTCAACACAGTGTAAGTTAGCACACTGTACACCCTTGCGGCCAGTAACAGCTTTTAGCACAGTGATAATAACTCAGATTCTAGCATTGTATTAGAAGAGCGGAAGGTTTGATTAGTAACTCAACTCACTATACCCCTTGCTATCAGTTATAACTCTTAGTACATTGAAAATACCTCAAATTCTAGCTAGGGTATCAGAGGAGTTGAAGGTTTGAAGCTTAAGTCAACACACTGTACCCCCTTGCTATCAGTTATAGCTTTTAGCTCAGTGATAATAACTCAGACTCTAGCAAGGTATAAAAAGAGTTGCAGGTTTGAATCCCAAGTCAACACACTGTACCTTCTTATAACTTCAGCACTATGAGAGTACCTAAAATTCTAGCTTGGGTATCAGAATAGTACAGGTTTGGATGTTAGCTCAACACATTGAGAGCCCTTGTTATCAGAAATAGATTTTAGCTAAGCCATAATAACTCAAATTCTATCAAGGTATCAGAAGATATGCATGTCTGAATCTTAAATCAACAATCTGTATGTATAGCCATGTATAGGCTGTGAAGGGTGTTGTGCGGGAGTGTTGGAGATCAACATCCTCGCTAATTGGTAATAAGATAAGTTGCTCTCTTGCTATCAGCTATGGCTTTTAGCATACTTCTAATAACTCAAATTCTAGCTAGGTATGAGAAGAGTTGCAGGTTTGAATATTAAATCAACACACTCTATGGCTTGGTCATGTATAGGTGAGACAAGTAGTGCCCTTGCTATCAGATTATCAAGCTTTTAGCATACTCAAAGTTCAACATCGATTTCCGAGCCAAGGTTGCAGATCCCAAAAATAACACTCTGCATGTCTGGGCCATGATTATACCCCAATTAATAGTAGAAGTAGCGCCATTGCAGTCAGCTATAGCTTTTAGCACAGTAAGAAGCACTCAATTCTAGCAGTGTGTACCTTGCAGGTGCCGGGTATGAGAGACCGGAGAGTGGAGAGATGAGCGTTGATCCTCTCCCTACGCCGCCTCTCAGCCTCGCTGTGGCTTTTCAACGCCATGGCGGCTCTCGGCTCCGCGCCCAACCTGTTCTTCCCCACCCTCTCCGGCCGCGTCCCTCTCTCTTTTCTCTCTCTCTCAAACACCAGCGCCGCCTGCGCCGCCAGCCCACCATGGACAGCCCCCTCCGGGATCCCCCTCATCATGTAGAAATCTCCAAATTCTGGAGTAGACAAAAGAGGAAGATGAAGATCAGAGGAGGAAGAGGGGGAGGCTTATTTCTACCCGGATTCTTCCGCCTGTAGATTATCTTCAAGAACATAGTTTAGTCCTTGAATAAGCGGCTACAACGCCACGAAACGCATTAAAGAACTTAACGGGTCAATTCATCGGTCATCATCAAGAGAGAGAGACTAGAGCAGAGGATGCCCATTGGGAACGCCGTCTCCGTTGTCGTCGGTGACGTGTTGAACAGGCAGTTTAGCTTATAGCTCAGTCGCAAAGAAATGAAATAAAAAGATTGAATGAAGCAGTGGGGGGGCGAGGGGGGGTTTCAGCGGGGCCGAGATTATGGAGACTCGGACGCGCGTTTCTTCGAGTTGGACGGGGCAGCCTAGCGATAGTGACAGACGGTCGACCTCGACTTATTTACGCCAACTTGAAAGGGTCGATTCATTTGGCCGTTGACCTGACAATAATGGCTTCGCCATTGGCCTGAGAACAGATGGACGGAGAGAAAGATAGAGAATGTGCGGAATAGATAGAGGCGGACTAGAGATGTAGACGGATTCCTTTCTCTCTCTTCTCTTTCTTTGTCACTCCTCTCTATCTCTCTCTCTCTCTCTCTCTCTCTCTCTCTCTCTCTCTCTCTCTCTCTCTCTCTCTCTCTCTCTCTCTCTCTCTCTCTCTCTCTCTCTCTCTCTCTCTCTCTCTCTCTCTCTCTCTCTCTTTCCCTATATGTCTTTGTCTCTCTCTGTCTTTCTCTTTCTCTCTCCCTGGGTGCCTTTTTCTCTATCTGTCTCTCTCTTTCTCTTTCTCTGTCTTTCTCTTTCGCTCTCTATATTTCACTTTCTCCCTCTCTCACACCTCTCTCTGTGTGTCTTCTCTCCCTCCTCTTTCTCTGTCTCTCTCTCTCGTCACTCTCTCTGTGTCTTTCTCCTCTCTCTCTCTTTGTCTCTTTCTTCTCTCTCTCCTTGTCTCTCATCTCTCTTTCTGCCTATCTCTGTCATTCTCTTCCCGCTCTCTCTCTCTCTGCCTATCTCTCTCCCTATGATTCTCTATCTTTCTCTCTCCTCTTTCTCTCTCTCTGTGATGCTCTCCCTTTCTCTCTCCTCTCTCTCTATCTGTGATCCTCTCCCTTCTCTCTCTCTCTGTGATTCTCTCCCTTTCTCTCTCCTCTCTCTCTCTGTGCCAATATCTCTCTTTGATTCTCTCCCTTTACTGTCTCTAGGAGACTCTCTCTCCTGTCTCTCTCTTCTCGCTCTCTGTGATTCTCTCCCTTTACTGTCTCTAGGAGACTCTCTCCCCTGTCTATCTCTCTCTTCTCGCTCTCTGTGATTCTCTCCCCTTTCTCTCTGTCCTCTCTCTCGCTTTGCCTATTCTCTTCCTGATTCTCTCCCCTTTCTCCCTCTCCGAGACTCTCTCCCCTGTCTATCTCTCTCCTCTCTCTCTCTCTGCCTATTCTCTTCCTGATTCTCTCCCCTTTCTCTCTCTCCGAGACTCTCCCCTGTCTATCTCTCTCTCCTCTCTCTCTACGTAAATTGTAATTCTCTCCCCTTTCCCTCTCTCCCCTCTACGTCTGTCTTTCTCACTCTACACCCTCTATGTATATTTCTACATATATTTTTATAAATGATAACTCTCAGATGCGTCCGCGCGCTCTGCCACAATATACAATATCGGATCTTGTCTTCTTCCCCCCTTCGATGGCTATCCACTTGTCAAGCTCTTTTATTACCGAACTTGGTAAGATATTATTTTAAAGACTAGAACCTTATCTCCCCCTAGTTTTTTATATTTTAAAAGATTTTTTCCCCAATGTCATAGTCGATTGACTTTTATGGGCTATTGGGCTACTATTGATTATCTAATAATAGCTATATGTATCAAAAGAACTCTCTTCCCATATAAATACAGTCGGAGCCAGACCTACACATCAATGTTCTACGGATGTTGATTAATTTGAATACCTCTTGGTAGAGCTATGTTAGGATAAGGCTAAAACTAATCGAGATTCTATTTGGTGGCTTATTTTTTTAGAGAAAGGATGTCAAAATCAGCGACCTAACAATTAATTGATATAATTTCCCTGAATAACGAATACCTTGCACCAAATTCTCTTTCTACTGAATTTCAGATCCGTGATAAGAGTGTGGACAAAGTAGTAAACCAATCATCATGTAGACATATGCTTCATGAGAAATAAATTATTTTTCATGAGGGGGAAGACATGACAAAGTCCTCTTGAGAAATAATTTTGTAGAAAATAGATATAAAACCATATAAATGTCTTCTGAGATAATTTCATTTTTAACCCTTGATAACCTAATATCTTAAAACCTCCTGATTGATTACACATAATATTTAAAAATGCAAAAATAAATTGATGGATGAGATGAATCTGAAGAGGTTTTTTATCTAGTGAATATAAGATATGTAAAACTAATAAAACTGATTTCCCTTTTTAATTAAGTCAATTTGAGTACATACATGTCATGATGTAGTTTGATATTGATAACATGATTGTTTTCTTCATAATTACTTTTGTTTCATATGATTTCTTAGAATCCACTTTCTGAATTTATCATGTTATAGACACAATTTCATTACTCTTTTATGTTTTTCAGGTAAATAATACACACATTTCAAAAAACTTTATCAATGATGAATATCTAAAGACTCATTTTTATGTAATTGCATGAATTTAATGGGAGAATTATCTATTGGCTAGAGCACTCCATGTGAACAAAAATCTAATCCACTGGACTATTGGTCCAAAAGAATAACATTAAACTTGGGCATCAATTAAGCAGTTGAAGGACTATGAAGCACAACCTCTCTCTAATAACCCCTAGCTTTCCATCCTATGGAGAGAGCATAACATTGAAACTAAGGAGCTCTCAAAAAATGAGAAAAAATGAAGAAATAGCATGTGGAGATGGTAGCAAAATACAGAAGGGCAGTTTAGCAATCATGCTGAATGTACAAATATTTTCTTATTATCTCTCTCCGCAATCTTGATGTGGTCTATAATAAACCGAATGACCAGAAGGTTAAGGCATTTTAAAAAAAGGTTAATACACTGGGGTGATTTAAGTGTTTTGAAGTGATTTCTCTTTGTCAAATATCCCTCACGGCGAAAAATGTCTGAAACTAGCAAAATATAATGGCCCAAACTGAGGGATAGATTTGAGAGCTCAACAAACAAACATCAACACAAGGAATGTAGAACCCACTCATTTATATAATCTCCATCCATTTCATACATTATCCACACAATTTCTCTCTATATATATACATGTATATGTATATATATATTCTCCCATTTCTACCAATTTATCTCTTTTATATCTCATGTTCTCTCTCTTTAATATTCACTAGGTCTCTATTTATTGACCTTAAAAATAAAAAAATAAAAAATCATCTGACTTTTAAAACTTCTCAACCTCCTTTGCCCATCGGGAATCCACCTTTCACTGCCCACAAAGAGTGTGTGACTGTACACCTCCCTCACATGCCTGCTGTTGATGCTCACACTCCATTTGCCCACGGTTGGCTGCATGAGATTTATGTGCATCTGATAACCTGGCCTCCCATGCCATCGACTGTTGGTAGACCATCCCCAAAGTAAAATTATATTAGTTTATTGTGAATAAAATTCAATAGTGCATTATAAATAATATAAAAATGTATTAATATTTCGATTGATTTGATCTCAGAAAGTTCCTCAATATATCTATTCAAAATATATACTTACATATAAGCCTCTATTTCTAGACTTCATCTATTCCAAATCAACCGATGCATTAATCTGAAAATTCATGAAAATATTGCTGGATAGGTCTCAATTATACAAGAACTAAAAATACCTGAAGCTTGGACCGTATCAGATTGCATGAAACTGTGTGGATTGTAAACCTCATTAATAATTTTGCATAAATATGTCAAATTTTCTATCACTCATTATTTCTTGGGTTTGTATAAACATCACATCTTAGAACTGGTATCATATTATTTTATAATTTGTAATATTTAATGTGTCAAATATTGAATTTTTTAGAGATATTTTAATCCTTCAATGTATATTTCAAAATTTTAGCCGTTTTGTAAAAAAATTATATTAATAATTCGAATGGGCCAAATGATATTGATTAATTATGTGCCTTTCCTATAAAATTTTGGAATCAAAATCTCTGCATAACTCTAATAGATCGATTAGTAATGTATCATTCTTCATCTAATTATGATTCAATTTGTTATCTAGTACCATCCAAGTTTTGTATGAACATTGCAGATATTACAAGTTTAGTGATAGATCGAATATGGTCAGAAGGAGAATAGTATATATGTAAGCATGTGCTATTGTGGTTTGAATGTGCATGATGTAACATTTGCCTTACCAAAAAATATATGCTACACAAAAGCATCATAAAGATGAAAATTCTTCAAAGAATACTCGATGCGTAATTTCCACAACATCAGTAAAAATTGAAAATTTTCAATACAATAACATGTATTTATAGGAAAGTAATAACATCGTTTGTTGATGAATAGAGAAAAGTAGGATGAAAATGAATATGCAAATTTTTGTATCGGTGCATATGACAGAACATGAAGAAATTTATTAACTTTATGTTTCTCTGGTCAAATAATAATACTAATTTTCCTTATAATTCAAATAAAGAGTATCCATCTTATTTGAGCGTAAAAAATATATTTTAGACCTCAAATTTTATGGGAGACAACTATAAATTTAGAGGATTAGTAATATCAAATATCGAATTATGTACTGTGTCCATAGATTATTGTTTTCTTAAAGTAGTGAGTTATACAAAGAAAATAACTAATGAATCAATTTCCTTAGAGTGATTTTATCACTAACCATGGCTAATAGGACTAAAATATAAATAATGGTTTGATCTAAAAAATTTAATGGAAGCCCTCAAATAGTAGAAAATGATTTGACTCATGGGTTAGATAAAAAATTAGTCATAAATTCATACTTATGTAAGGGATAGAAGAGAATATTTTTAAGTAATATATATGTCAATATTTGACTGACCATTAAAAAAGGAATTAAATAATAAACTTTTAAAATCAAATTTTATATTGATAAATTTTCATTTCTCCTTGTGAATGGAAAAGTTAACTAAATAATGTTTGAGTATGATGAAAATTAACTAAAATTTGGATGGGAATTCAGGATATATTGCCAATAGACCGTAGACTGCATCCAGGTGTATTAGAGTATGGTAAAATATATTGAAAAAATTACTCAATCATATCAAGCCACTCTAATTTGCTAAAATGTCATCATCGCTGATCATAAGGGAGAAAAGGTAACCAACACATAGAGCTATAACCATTTAATGTTTAAAGCTTTTTTTGTGAAATGAACAGTGAGACTATCGCATGCCAATCAAATTTTGTTGTGTGCCTCTCAAAAATATGAAATATGAAAAATGAAAATAAAATATTAAAATTTCAATTCCTTCTATATGACTTAATGTTTCTGCAAGACAAGCTGTATTTTCTCAAAAAAGATAGTGATTACTGTGTGCTTGAATTTCACTGTGTAGTGGAAAAAGTATATACAATATGAATGGATTCATTAATGTAATGATATTTTGTTTAGAGTGTAGAAATATATCAGACAATAAAGAACCCTCTTCTCCGCCATAGAAGGTTTGTACCATGCGCTTTATTATCATTACAAGCAAATAATATTTTCCAATATATGAAAACTATACTATAAGCTATAATGGATCAAATAAATAATTTACAAATAATTATTATTATATTCATTGCCAATATTCAATTTTCATCCTGTTAGTCACAAAAAATATTGTAAAGATTTCTTTGAATAGAAATGTTTATACTTACAAGGTTCAATCAGACCTCTAAAACCATTTTGGAACTATGTTTATGTAAGAATTTTCAATATCCTAATCCTTGTGGATTTGAACCTTGCTCATTCTATATTTAGTAAGGAAAATCTATAAAAAATACTGCTTAAATCAGTGTTCTCAATGGCATAGACAACCTTAAATGGGGGTTTTTCGCATTACTCCATGAAAAATTTCGCATCTTCCCTGTTTTAGAAGAAGTCTAAAATAAGCATACTGACATTGAGCTTAGTAGCTCACTGTATATCTCTCGTTGTGATTAAGTTAACATTTTTAAATTAATTATTTTTTATTATGTTTATATATATGTTTGTGTGTGTGTTTGTGTATCTTGAAATATTTTTTAACTCAAAAAAGTATCAGATTAATAAACAAAGGAAGCATCTGAGACAAAGGGCAAGAGGAAGGTGATCAAAACATTGAATTGATTTTTATAACATAATTCAACACAAGTTCATCAGGATTTTTAAGCTTAAAGACCTACAATTGGATAAGAGGGAAATATTTGGAGATATCATACATAAATGCACTAAAGTAAGAATGTTATTTGTATGGCTTGTATTTATCATTAAGTTGACATTGAGATAAAGTGAATAAGAACCAGCACGTTTTCTGTCTAAACATAAAAATTGATAACTGAATTATTTGAAAAAAAATAAATATTGAGGTATATTGGGATATTTTTTATTTGAGTGAGAGTGCAAGTGAACTTGGAGGGAGATGTAAAAAAATATCATTTACAGAGGGATGGATATTTATTGGTGACATTTTTAGAGCCTCACTTTGAAAGTTATCATTTACAAATGACATAGTATAATTTATTTTTAGACTATATCTTGAGACTCAACTAATAAATTCAACTTAATTGAGAGGATTTATGTATCTAAGTGTTTACCAAGCAAGTCATGACATTACCGATGAAACCTTGAGTTTTGACTATAAACATTTAAACCACAATGGTTCAAGCCAAGATTCGTCAAATAGTCATATGATTCCCAGTGAATTTTTCATAGTATGATTAATAAAACAGTCACTGCTAACATCCCAATGGTTTGTAAACCAAAAAAATCCAATTCAAGTCGAAACATGAAGTTAGTCAGGTACCATATAAAGTTTATATAAAACTGAATTTTAGAATAATTCAGAACTCCATCAATCAAGTTAACTCTCACTATCAAAAGGACAATGATTCATTAGAAAAATTGTCATCCATCTCCAATAATTAAGTTTATTATTTAAACAATATAGTGTTGTTTTATTTTAAGATCTGTGACAACAATTTTTTTATTTTTTGTTAAATAAATCATATGAATTATATCGATAAACATCGTCAAAGAAACAATATGTGTAACTATTTGTTCGGTATTTAATATATAAAATAATCCTATATGTTTTTCCTATTTATTATCAACAACTGGCTTACCTAATCTATATAATTTTACCAAATAAATGCATGTGATAATATATTTCTATTTTTGTGAAGAGTACGAAGCGAACACCTGCATCCATTGACTATATTCATCTTGTAGGTGGTGAAATACTCAACACTTATTTTAAGACGGAGTCCTTCAAAGAGGTCACATAGGATAGTGGCTGGCAGTGAGATATAGAAATTCATTCTCCATAAGTGGTAGTGATAAGCTACACGATTTCATTTTAAATTCGAGGCAATTGGAAACTTCATTAGTTTGCGCACAATAATAAGGGTCAGGGAGGTCAAATTTTCTTGTCTATGAAAACATATAATAGGATCACCAGGATCTTGGTCTTAGGACTACATGACAAATTGAAGTTCAAAAAATCATCTATGGAAAAAGTGACGAATTGAATTCAAATATTTTAAAATATATACAAATGATTAAAAAAATCTTCTTATTACTATCATTTTCAAATAAAACACTTAGATTTAATTATCAATGTAAGTCCGCGCGGTATTGAACGTTGACATTAAGGTAAATATTGAATGTTGTTATAACATTTTCACAGTTTGGTGATTTATTTGGATGATCATTAGACATTAGTGAATGGATGAATGGAATTCGTGACATTAATGAAAATGTCTAAGTTCCTCATGATATCTCTTCCTGAAGACATCCTAAAATTTTCCTAGTTTTACGTAAATGGAATCTCCACACTTTGAAATGCTATTGTTTTTTTTTTTTGAAATTTAAATACCGAATGATTAGTTTAGTCCCCCAGAATCAATGATTATGTATAAAAATATCCATTGCTAATACAAAATGATCAAACTCTTTAGATGGTTTGACAAGCTCCAAACAAATTAATAAAATACATTTTTTGGAATGCGGAAGCCATGAATCATGATTAGATAAACCCCCATCTCCAAGCCATCTTCAACAGGCTTCTAGATCAAAGTGGCAAACTATATTAACAGAAGAAACCCTGTCTGAAACGGTATGTCTTACTAAAATATTTTAATTTGACCCAAGTTTTTAGAAAAATTAAACGACCCCAAGGTTATTCCGGAATTTCCGGGCTTTAAAAAATAAAGAAATTATGAAAGATATTTACAGGTTTTGAGCGTATAAATAGACTCGTTGTTATCCCTTCACTCTTCCTCTGATCTCTTCTAGCTCAGCAGACATGGCGACGGCGGCGATTTCTTCGATCTCGTCCTCTCTCGTGGCCGCATCTCGGCCGTCGAAGGCCTTCAAAGCCGCTCCAGGAACCCATCCAGCCGTCGGTTTCATCGCTTCATCGTCCAAGTCGTTGAGCCTTCTCGCCTCTCGCGTCTCCTTCAATGCCATCTCTTCTGGTGGGAAGAACGGTTCTTGCCTTGGCGCTCGCATGGTCTCTGCGCCCTCCATAGAAAAGCCTTCGCTTGACTTTGAAACTTCGGTTTTCAAGAAGGAGAAGATCACCCTCTCGGGACATGACGAGGTGAGTTTTGTCTGAGTGGTTTCTAATTTGTTTTTCTGCGAGATTCTTTGGCCAGATTCTGAAAGTTGTCTTTTTTTTGTTCTAGTTCATCGTAAGAGGCGGGCGGGATCTGTTTCCCCTGCTGCCCGAGGCGTTTAAGGGCATCAAACAAATCGGGGTCATCGGATGGGGATCGCAGGTATTTTTCTTTGATCTCTCTTCGTTTTTATCTTTGAAATGAACGATGTAAATGCAGATTTAGTGCTTTTAATGGCCAAAAGTTTTTTAAAAAGTTATAAAATCTCACGGTCTCGTTCACTTTTTATGATTTTCGTTATGATCGTCGTTCTAAAAATGTAAATTTAGGGTCCTGCCCAAGCGCAAAACCTGAGGGATTCGCTGGCGGAGGTGAATTCTGATATCGTGGTCAAGGTTTGTACCCTTTAATTTCTTCGTTTTCGGGATCATTCCTCTCAGTTATTACTTTTCGAAAATTTCGTCTACAAACTTTACATTAGTTTTACATTTCGATGTGTTTCTTATGTAAATTGAAGATTGGATTGAGGAAAGGTTCGAAATCCTTCTTGGAAGCGCGTTCTGTGGGATTCATCGAAGAGAATGGAACCCTTGGTGACATTTGGGAGACTGTTGCTGGAAGTGACCTCCTGTTGTTGCTGATTTCCGATGCCGCACAGGTTTCTGGATTAGATAAAACATAAATTTTGAAAAAATAATGGGTTCGTGCGATTTCTTTCTGATGTGAGAGTATTTTTTTTTGAATGTTTTGTCATGAAGGCGGACAACTACGAGAAAATCTTATCTTACATGAAGCCAAACAGCATCCTGGGGTTGTCCCATGGTTTCCTTCTGGGACACTTGCAATCCCAGGGCCTTGATTTCCCCAAGAACATTAGCGTCATAGCAGTGTGTCCCAAGGGAATGGGTCCATCTGTCAGAAGACTTTACGTTCAGGGAAAAGAAACTAATGGGGCTGGAATCAATGCCAGTTTTGCAGTTCACCAGGTACACATTGCTCTCTAGTAATTTTTGTTAGCTGTTGAATCTTGGGGATGGGGTTTGCACACGATGTTGTCGTTGTCATCATCTCTGTTAGTCTTCCGCGAGGGACTTGTAATAGGGAGGAGAGTCTCATAATCGATGAAAATATATCATCGTATGAACTGCATTTCTCATCTATCTATAACTGTTATCATATTTGGTAGTCTTCCACGAGGGTGGCGATGATGAGGATGAGTCATCATCATCGTACATGCCTGGTCACAAGTGATAATGCTTATGGCGGTTTTGTCATCTTCTTGACATCGCCATCATCTCTGGCAAACCTTACTTGAAGCTTTAGCACCATCAATCCTCAATGAAGTCTTCGATTTGTTCAAACATTCTTAATCTCAATCTCTTTTCCATAGGTATGTAACTTGATCAAACATTCTTAATTCCATTGAAATACAGGATGTTGATGGTAGAGCCACAGATGTGGCTTTGGGATGGTCCGTTGCTCTGGGCTCCCCTTTCACTTTTGCCACCACTTTGGAGCAAGAATACAAGAGTGATATCTTTGGAGAGAGAGGTGAGACACTGATTCCATCTTGGAAATATCTCCTTGACATTTTTTTATTTATCTTGGCTGTTTATTGTTGTGTGAAGGGATTCTCCTTGGAGCCGTGCATGGGATTGTGGAGGCTCTGTTTAGAAGGTACACTGAGAACGGAATGAGTGAAGAGGATGCCTACAAGAACACTGTGGAAGGTGTAACAGGAGTCATCTCAAAAACTATTTCGACCAAGGTATCCATCTTCTCACCACAACTGACGTATTTTGATTTAGAGTCTAGTGTTAAGGTCATTAGGGCTTAGGGTTTAAGGTTTCAGATTCCAGATTATTGGTTTACAGGAACTACGTTTAATTCCTGATTAGGTGCTTTGGGGTCTAGTATTTGGTGTTTAGTCCTTAAGGTTTGGGTTTATGGCAAATGGTTTCCTGAGAACAATTTTTAAATACTGACTAAGTGTGTTAGACTTCAGGGTTCTGTGTCTAGGGTTTTGGGTTTATGGTAAAGGATTTCCTGAGAACAATTTTTAAGTACTGACTAGGTGTTCAGGCTTTAGGGTTCAGTGTCTAGGGTTTTGGGTTTATGGCAAAGGGTTTCCTGAGAACAATTTTTAAGTACTGACTAAGTGTTTTAGGCTTTAGGGTTCAGCGTCTAGCGTTCTGGGTTTATGGTGACGGGTTTCATGAGAACAATTTTGAAGTACTGACTAAGTGTTTTAGGCTTTAGGGTTCAGTGTCTAGGGTTTTGGGTATATGGCAAAGGGTTTCCTGAGAACAATTTTTAAGTACTGACTAAGTTTTTAGGCTTTAGGGTTCAGTGTCTAGGGTTTTGGATATATGGCAAAGGGTTTCCTGAGAACTATTTTTAAGTACAGTCTAAGTGTTTTCGGCTTTATTGCTTTGGGTTTATTGTCTCCTGGGAATAACTGACTAAGTGCGTCAGGGTTTAAGGTTCTTCAGCGTGGTGGGTAAATGGTTTCTTGATAACTATTTTTTTGTTACTGACTAGATGCTTTTGTTATGTAGGGAATGCTTGCTGTCTACAATGCCCTGTCCGAGGACGGGAAGAAAGAGTTCCAGGCTGCGTATAGCGCTTCATACTATCCTTGCATGGACATTCTGTACGAGTGTTACGAGGATGTTGCTTCTGGAAACGAGATCCGCAGCGTCGTTCTTGCTGGCCGGCGCTTCTATGTTAGTCACTTTTCAATATTCATCTGAAATGAAGGATTGGCCGGTTCTTAATTTATATGGTGATGAACAGGAGAAGGAAGGTCTTCCTGCCTTCCCCATGGGCAAGATAGACCAGACTCGGATGTGGAAAGTCGGTGAGAGCGTCCGGGCAGTGCGCCCTGCTGGTGACTTGGGACCTCTCCACCCTTTTACGGCTGGAGTTTATGTGGCATCAATGATGGCACAAGTGAGTCATCCCCCTTTCCTCTCTCCGACTATGTAGTCTCCGACTATTTCACAGCTAGGATTCACCTTCGAGTTGAGGAAATTCTCTTATATTTTTATTTTTAGTTGGCCCCAGAATTTAAGTACTATAAAACCCTCAATTTCATGTCCGAAATATTTACTTGGCATATCTTAACCCTAGGGGTTAGAGAATTATTATTTAAGTAATGTGAACACTCCATCGAAAATATTTTATTTGAACGATTTTATTACTTTTTGGAATGCTTTTCAAAATAAATCTAGTCCGGCTTGCTGAGTACAAATTTAAACTTCAATTTCATATCTTACATAACTACATACCATATCTTGATCCTAGGTCCGAGGATGTCTTATTAAGTAGTATGAGACACCTTCTGAACCAATTTAAAAACGATTTATTGCTGTCTGGAATGCTACTCCACATTTTTGTAGAAAGTTTGTTTCAAAATTTTACTTAAAAGATATGCTACTCAATCTCATATCTTGAATTAGTACTTAACATTTCCGAATCCTAGACCAACTTTGAATCTTTGATCTTGGCAGATCGAGCTATTGAGGAAGAAGGGGCATTCTTACTCAGAGATCATAAACGAGAGTGTGATCGAAGCCGTCGACTCTCTAAACCCATTCATGCATGCCAGAGGTGTAGCCTTCATGGTGGATAACTGTTCTACAACGGCCCGTCTCGGAGGGAGGAAGTGGGGCCCCAGGTTTGACTACATCCTCACGCAGCAGGCATTAGTGGCTGTTGATCAAGGCGCAGCCATTAACCAAGACCTTATTAGCAACTTCCTCTCTGATCCGGTCCATGCTGCCATTGAAGTTTGTGCTCAGCTCAGGCCGTCTGTGGACATTTCAGTGCCTGAAGATGCTGATTTTGTTCGCCCTGAGCTGCGGTGAGAAGGATTATGAGTAAGTTCTTTGTGCTTCGGATTTGCTGCTATTTTGATCTGTGTTTTAATGGAGAGTTGTGGCTAGAAATCTCATGTTTTATGTTTGATGAACTGGTTCAAGACTGGTTATTAATCGGCGTGTTGCAGCAGTGGTATTGGATTGTGTGGGTAAAAATTTGCTGTTCTTGTGTTATAGTTGGATGTAGAATCATCATTGTGAATGATGTAGAGAAACAGAACCAAAATGATGGAGGTTTGGAACTCTAGATCATGTGGTTCTATGTGAACTGAAAGGTTTTATTTGATAAAGTAATAGTTAGGCTCCGTGAAATTAGAGAATCATAATCTGATTATTATTCTTTCAAGGAGGTATGCGACCTAACTCATCAACGACACGCTATGCAAGAGAATGAATAATAACAGATTGTCAATCTTGATGATCGGTCCATGGCTCTATTTCAAGAGGATTACACTGCATTAGAATATGCTAATGAGCAACAGTCAGTATGAAAATAAATTAATTTTTATCTGCCACCTCCAACTAACTCTATGGATGGACAATATGTTCTCTGTGAAAGATTCTATTCATATCTAAAATAGCTTCAGCCAGAATTTGAAATTGCCAGAGCACAATTGTTCAAATTGGAGCATTGAATGAGTTTCGAAGATTTAACTATAAAGAATCCAAAAGAAGAGAGTTATCTTGGTCTGACATCTGACCATTCTACCAAATCTAGCACTCAAAATTCTATGTGCCTCATTGAACCACCTCAGAGTTCCAATGAGACAAGCTGACCTACTCCAAAGCCACTCTATCACCTACTGCTGAAACAAAGTACACATCTATCAAAAGGACATGGGAGGATGACAAAGATAGTTGATGGAGTAGCTACAGTCGCCCACATCAACATAAGAAAGACGCATATGAAACTATGGAAGACCTACTCGGGCCGATTAACTTATTAGTAACACTATGTTTCTAACTTCAAACTGAAAGTGAGCAACATCCTCAACAAGAAAATGAGCTGGCTTGATTGCACTCAGAAATGCATCTCCTTTGGAACCAGCTCAAGGCCACAGAGTTTGTCATATTTCACACACTCCGGTAACCCTTCCTGTTTCTCAATTATTTCCTCCAATTCAGCATTGCAGATTCTGGCGAAACTGATCAGATGAGTCTTTTGAAATAACCATTCAAACATTATGAAATTTATCATAGCAAAAAAGAGTTCAAACTGATGATGGTACTCTCCTTACCATTTCTGGTGTTGATAGTATGGGGATTGAACCCCTCAACGTTCTTACGCATATCTTAGATGTTCCTCACTTCTGGCAGTCTTATCTCTGTTGATAAATTTTCACAATTCTCATCATATAAGCCAAGCTTTTATGGGGTGAATACATTTATTTATGCTAAGGTAGCAGGATGGAAGCATTGGGCTAGCTGGGATACATGATGGCTTGTTCTACTTGTGATCTCCCCAACCTGGCATGACTTGCATGATGTAAACATATGAGTAGGCTCCAACATCCATGGCATAATTGGCTAAGAAATATCAACTCCGGCTTCTTCAGCAGCAGCTTGGCCATTCGTCTTTTCATTTCTTACAGTTATATTTTCATGATGTTTTCTAGGGCTAATGTGTGGATATTTTTGTAAGCTCATTCTATCATTTGGCAAAAATAAATGTACCACCTATACATTATTGAATTCTAAGTCTTCTAGTATTTTTGAACTCCTCCACTTTGACATGTGGGGACTGTTAACATGCATCTTGTGCATTCATTTGTATCATCCTTCACTATATTTAATGCCTAATTCTCATGATTATGATGTATGCTATCATTAGTGTTTCATATTTTCACCATTATCATGCCATTCCACTTAGTCATAAAGATTATGTTAATTGAATGTTAATGATATTTTTTATTCATGTTTGCCCTTTCTCGAGGTCAAACCATTTGGAATGAACCACATTTATTGAGTTTAGTTCTTTCAGGACTTAAGTGGATGAACAAGGAAGCAAGAGATGGAGGGGAAGATTAAAAGAATCAAAATCGTCCTAGTTTTACTTTACAAGTCAAACTAATGATTCTAGTAAGCTAATCATTTTTTATCTAATTATTTATTTCAGGTAGCATGGGAAACAAATGGAGAAAAAATCATTTAAAATGCTTTAAAAAATAAAAGATATGAATTTTCTAAGTTAGATTATTTATTTTAGACCTTCAATGATTGTTTAAAGGCCTAAAATGCAAAAACAGATATAGGCATGGGCTTAAAGCAACAACTGACGTGGATGCCCCGAGTCAACACAACTACAAGAGCCCAACACACTGCCTACATGGCATAATGTAGCCCACACAAGCCTAAGTGGATTATATTCATACTAACATTCAGTACTAGACTTTTATACTCTTCTATAAATTTAAATATGTCTATTTGGGCTTATTACTCTTAAGTTCTATGTAGGTACACATGGAAGAGCATGAGTCATTGGATGATGATCTAAAAATCAAGATTTCGAACCAAATTTGTGTTGAAAAAATTTGTGGCTGGCAAGCCAATCAGACATTTCATATCTCATTCCATGTTCATTTATATAAGATATTCGTTATAGTGCACATGTGATGCGTATAATGAAGTCCATGAATACATGATCAGACTTTTCTTGAATTATGATGAAGTCTTATTACTGAGATCACTAGTCTTTAAGCACATTTTCTAAATATTTGTATTCGAAGGATAATCAAGAAGGACATCAAATTATCTAAATAGAATAACACTATCTAGCCTCAATCAAATGATGAGTATGGCTGGTCTCGTGACCATTAGTGTACAGACGCTAATGATAGATGGTGGGTGCTCTTTAGTGGAAAGAGTTTATTGAATTGATCAGTACAAATCCATGAATACTAAACTATTAATTAGGTTGATTTGCGTCACGATTGTGTAAGAGGTCCTTAGACCTGAGACACCAAAGTCATCTTGTGGATGGACCATTGTACTTTGACTATGATCTATGAGTCTCTATTCATGGGATACTAAATGGTCTTAGCTTGGGTGCATCAAGAAGTTCAAGAAGACGACTGAGTGGTAAAGATTGGATCATCCACCCTCAGTATAAGAGGAGACAGCTCAAGGAAGACCATGCGATAAAGTCCTTGGCCAAGACAATGGAATGTCGGAGAAGGGCTCTAATGATTTCTGAATGCATCAATACTAACTCGGATGACCAATTAGGATGTGATAGTTGACCATAACCCGAGTCGTCCTAGGAGCATTAAGTGGATGAAGGACTATACATACACGGTAACCAAAGATCAAGTGGATGAGTCAACACACACTCCTTTGTGTCTTCTAGAACATGAGGTGTAGCTTGGGCACCCATGGGTTGGAGACTCATATAGATTAATTAATATCAATCTGATATTAATTAATCTATATGATGATATAGTTAATTAATTTATAAGGCCCACAAAGGTTCTTGGGTTGCTGGAGTTGTGAGTAAGACCAATACATGGGCCTTCAGGGTCACATGCAAATGGTGTTTTTGGCATCGGAGATATACTTATGTTTTGGAGGTTTTATGAAAAATACCTAATTAGAATAAATAGGGGAAGCCCTTGAACAAAATTCACCCAGGCCACAATTGTTAAGAGGCTTTCCCTTCTTCTCCCTTCTCCCCATGGCTCCTCTCCATTCTCGATGCGATCGGGATAACATAACAATGGTGATGGAGGTTGAACGAAGCTCACCAAGGTGGAGGAGGAGATTCAATGTGCCGTAGATTGCATGAATTTGTTTAGAGGTAGTAAACATGAGCATCTTTACTCATATCGCTCGAGGATTCAAGAAATTATGATATGGTCTGTGCACATGTGCTTTGTTTTAAGGATTTTTTGATGTCTTTACGATTCATTTAAGGCTTCCATTGTGGATCATTTTGAGTTCTTCATCCAGATCTAGGCCAATTGAACCCAACATTATGGATCCCACGATGTGCAGGACATTGTGTTTCCTAGGGCGGTCGAGATCATCTCAACCGTGGCATTATCTCAAAAGGAGCATTTCCTAGGACAAGCAGAATGTGGCATCATCTCAGCCATCCAAGATTTTTAAAATAATGGACGGTTGAGATTTCTCACGTTAATATGACTCTAATTCAGTTTTTTTCTCTTCACAAGAAAGATACATTAGAAAACCACAATCGATCAATTGCGCAATCATGTTTCTTCATCAAGAATATAATGATTTTCATTTTTGACTCTGTAACGCTTGTCTTGGTCAAAAAATCTTGTCAATCCATCAACAAAAGAGGGATAATAGTTATACCCGGATACTCCAAAGCAAAAAAGAAGGTGTTAACAAGCTTTAGAATTGATTTAAGGACTAATTTTTTAGGGGTTACGGGTTGGAATTATGTACTATTTGTAATTTTGGTTTAGAATGAGCTAAAAATTACAACTAGATTTTAAGAAATAACGATTTGTTTTTTTTCAATACTCACCGTTTTTCCTCAACTTCTCGTCAATTTTTTTGCTATGACATAGGTTACATTTATTATCCTTTGTTACTCATACTTATAATGGCAATTTATGCGTATCATATTCCTCTTTCCATTTATCGTATTCCTCTTTATGCGTATCGTATTCCATAGGTTACATTTATCGTATTCCTCTTTCCATTGATATATATATAATATAAATTATCTTGAGATTTGGCTACCCAAATATTTGTTTGACTACCAAGGCTCATGCAAATAATGATTTTTGGGCCTTAAATTTGGAGATCCATATCTTGGTCTTCGAATCTCCAAATTGCATTATTTTCATATATTTGGAATTATATGTCATCATATTTCTATCTTCTACTCATTCATCAAATTCTGACATCAATTGTTTCTCAAATTTGTGGACTTTGACTGTATATTAGTAATCTGGTAGTTCTCAAAGTTTTGACTTTGAAAATTGATATTAATTTAATCTCATATAAAAATTACTTAATTTGTATGATAATTATCCTTTATCTCTCTAGTCTCTGAGAATATAGTTTTGTAAAATGATATCACCGTTTTGACTTTTGGATTCACCTAAAGTCAATGGGTTGGTGAAAATCAATGCTTTGAATTTTCCATTGATTTTATTCTTATTAAATTTAAAAAAATTACATTAAAATATTATTAATAAGTCTTACATTATCCTATCTCTGAAAATAAAAAAATCGTAAACATTAAAATTAATGATCATTAATTTTAAATCAGATTTTGATTTTTTGACCTAGTTTCACTATAATACTTCTTGAATTTCATTAGATAAATATTATCTTAGATCTTACCTCTTTTTTCATCCATTTTAACCTTGTTCAATTCAGTCAACAGTTCTAACAATAACCAACCCTACTTCTCCATGGATATGACCATTATTCATCATCATACTCATCTTTACACATTTTAGTGAGTTCAGAATTATATTTTTTTGATTGAAGAATAGTGCGTCAACATGTCTGTGTGATTTTTTCTCATCATTGCTAATTCCATTAAATACTGAACACATTTTTTTATTTTTCCTAATTCTTACAGATGATGTCATTCATTTTACGTGTATTCACCTAATAAATCATAAATAAAAGGTTCTGATAATTATTAGAGGATTTGTTGGTATGATCAACTGCCAGTATGGTACACTGATTATACATTTTTTTCACTAGTATTGATAGCAATGCCTCAAGTATGACCTTATAGTTTTGTGTAAGGCATTATGCATCATAGGTATGATTAACTCCCTTAGCTACGTCCTATGCATTGAGGTTGCCCATTCCTCTAGCAGTATTATGATGTCCCTACAAGTATTTATAAATTATAATTGATGAAACATGTGATCTTTAATGTAATCTAGTGTTCACCCCAATGGAAATTCAACCTTGAACTTAAATATGATAATAATGAGCTTAAAAACCATTACATGGGAGTTGAAGACAACTGCATGGCCACAAGCCAAGAGCACGCTTGAGCTCTCATTCACCAAAGGTCAAAACATCTATTGAAGACCTAAACTTCTATTGAGTTCATGATGCTAGAAGATCAACTTATTGACCACATGCAATCCCTCAATAGCTTTGTGGCATATTACTACATTTTCTTTTTGCATATTGATTTTTCCTACCGCTGAATTTTGTGTGATAGTTAAAAATTATTTCACTTTGAAAAAATGTTCCATAATGTTTTTTCCTTTTTTTCCATAAATGTCTACCAAAACTTAACACCTTGGGTTTATTTTCCGGTTAAATTTGTCAGGAAGATTTTGAAGAGCTTATAGAGAGGTAGTGATTGGCACATTCCACTGAAAATGAGGCATACCGACGACCTTGACTTTGACATACATATGACAAAATCTCGACCACAATGTCGTATGTTTGCAGAGTCCCTAAACTTCATTGTTCACACTGATTATAGTCATCAATGACTATCTTCGCAGAAAAAGGAAAAGTCACAATTGATGACCTTTCCTTGTTCTGTCAATTCCGACTTGCAAACTCAAGATCCGTCATTCATGACACACAAATCTTTCCTGTCAATCCTGCACAAAAAGCATCACCACCTGGCAGTCAACACTCGCTAGAGAACTCAGCGGAGAATGTTGCCTGTTTCCACTCACCGGAGAACACGTCATCCGATGACGAAAACAGCATCATTGTTGCTCATCCGCAACCCTCCACCATCATCATCAAGGAAGCCATCTACGTTGTTTATCAACATCATACTGCCAATGCCTATAGGGAGCTGGTCTGGCCACCACTCATGGAAGTTTTATGTCTTAGATGAAAACCTTACTACTTGCACCTTACGTATATCCACTGCTCACTTCAAATGTAAATTTTATGACATTACAAGGGAGGAAATAAAAAGAGAATTAATTGAATGAGGGATAAAATGAGTACCAATAAGGAGGAAATTGCTCAATAACTATACATATATTTTCTAAAAAATGATAAAAAGATATCCACGATCGGAAGTTACGATTATCACCTTATTTGCGTTTTAAAATGAAGTTCATTTCATTTCTATCACTTCCAGATTCGACCTTTAATCATATACAAGTCAATAATCCCAATTTTTAGTAACCAACTTATAGATTTACCTAAGCAAATGAAGTTTCACTAAACCATGGTTTCCCTTTAGCAATGACCCTACTTTAATAACCTTTAAATGCGGGCTGCAAATTCTTTGAAAGTCTCCCCATCAATGCGGGTTGAAAGTTTTTCTCCTCGTACTTAATCTGTGCTAAAGTGAGCCTAAAAAACAATGGAATAGAGTTAAACCATTCGACATTAATACATTAATCTGAATCTGGGCACCCACTGCATTCTTATTTAAATACAAATACCCGTAGTGCCAATTGTCTCACAAGACGAGAGATGTCATCCATATTCCCAGGACTACAAAACCCACCGTGGCGAAGGCCTGGCTGACTTCTGACAGGTAATTTGGGCCCTGAACAGGCAGATTCTTCCAGTCCGTTCTCCTGAAAAGATGCATCCCATCAAAAACTCATGAAAATAAATCAAGCTGATATTTATGAATGTTCAAGATGATGATGGAAGAGTATTTGGTTGGTACCCTAAGTCAGCAATGACGATGCTTATGTTGTCCTCTGATCTTCTATCCTGAAAGGATGGGTAGAGAGAGGAGAGAGAGCTTGGGGTTAGTGGCTGTCTTGTCAACGGTCTAGTCAGATGTGATGTAAAGATTTGATCAGACAGTTGGCCCTGATTGAGATTGGATCAATCCAATCTGATCAGATTGACGGGATTGATATTGGAAAGATCTATTGGATCCAATACAAAATCTGATACGCTGCAGACTCCTATTTAAGGTAGGGCCAGAGAACAAACCGGATATGATCCTAATATTATATTGATCAATAGGCTCGAATTGTGATTAAATGCATCCTGTCTGACTGATTTGGAGACCAGATCAAGATGGGATTGATTGGTTGATCCGACAAAAAATATAGTTGATCACCAACACCCAGTTAAAACAGAGATGAGCCAAAGGGATTACCAAAGCTAAACGGGCTAGTGCTTCAGAAGCCATCTGGAAGGAGAAAAGAGGCCCATTAGCAAGTCCATAATGTTCAGGAAAGAGAACTTGATAAACATACCTTCACATCACCATGCTGACGCAGCTGATTGCGGACAAAAGTCACTGCATCATTGCTGAAGGACCCACAAAGATTATGGAGGAATCAGAAAATGTATCTAATCACTTGTACAAATAGATGTACATATTGAGGTATATAAATAAATGAAAATTCGAATAAGTTAAGTCATCAAGACCTCTTCATGTAGTCCCATAGACCATCAGAGGCCAATAAAATGAATTCATCATCAGTTCCAAGGTCCACTTCATACACGTCTGGCACAGCAGTCACCAGATCCCCCTTGAATTGTACCCTAACAGCAAATGATTAGATAATCACATGTCAGCAGCATCGAATAAAAGAGCATGAAATCCAATGGATAGAGAAGATTCATCTTCATCTAGATCTTACTTAAGTCAATGAAGATTCAGATTCATGGTATGGAGCCAATTCATATTCAGATGAGGAAGAAAACATTCTGTAAGTGACTTTCACTACTAACCAGTAATAGCTCATAGAGTTATTTTACTTAAATATTGATAAATAGAATTTTTTAAAAATGCTGTTTTTTGTCATATGAAGAACCAAAAATTGGGTTTTATTCATAGAAAACGACACATTCAAAGGAGAGTAAAGAAAAATTTTCAGCTGACTACCAAACAGGATAGCTTTTGAGTTTTTTCCTACATAATTAGGCAAAGTAAAAATTATAAAGCTTACCGCGATACAAATTTCTGGCTCCATCGTCTTTCAATGACTCCCTTCTCTAGCATTCTAGTGAAAAAGAAAAGAAAAGAAAAACTAAATGTATTAAAATTTGCCTGAAATGATATTTCACACTTTCAATGAGAAAAGAGGAGAGAACTATGGACTAACTCCTCTTTCTTTGTCTTGAATCGTATATCTCCAAAAGCCCGAGATACGGATATGTCCCCACAAATTCGTCCGTCAACAATCTACATTTACAAAAAATATTATACATATCTAACCAAAAGAAAACGAAAATCCCACAAACTAGTTTTTTCTGAGTTCAATATTATCTCGCAAACGCAAAAGTAGAAATAAAAAAATTCGAGTTGTATTGTCGAAGGAACTATAAGATGCCATAAGAACAACTGCTATTATATAATGGAGTAGAAATACAAAAGAGAAACATACCCATCCTCCTGCCGCTCTGATGCGCTTAATCTCTTCAAGAGACATCCTATTGTTTCCGTAAGGTCGATGTGGACAAGTAATCATTTCAGGTTTTCCAGAGCGTGAGACGACCTTAAAATTTTTATTAAACAATTTCTATAATGAACTTGGCCAAAAAAATATGAGAGTATTTTATTGAGAAGATTTCAATTCATGACGACTTGGATGTGAGGAGTTATACCACGCAAGAGTCACCAACGTGTGAAATGAACATCACATCACTTCGAACAAAGATCGCCGTCGCCGTCGATCCTGATTCATCCTCATTCCCCATTGTATCAAGCCTCCAAAGAACAAAAACAAAAAGTGAATCCCCCAGAAATTCCCGCAAAAAATTCACTAGAATTTATTGGGTGTGAATCCATTTCATCACAGAAAAAAATCAAACTCACCGACTAAGAAGCTTTTTATCGACGGATTGGAAAGCCTCACGCAAAGCATCTTTAATGGCATTTAAATTCTTGTCAGCCAGAACCAAACCCCCTCGCAAGGCTTTACTGCACTCCTCATACAACTCTTCCCTAAACCCAGAAACGCAAACATGGTTAAATCAAAGTTCGAAGAACGATCATAATTTGAATTCTCGGCTAGCCCAACGAATAAGGAACAAAACGTACACCAAATAAAAGTTCTTAGAATCAACAAAGTTTGGATTCTTCCTCTGGCAGAAACCAAGGAAACACCAAATCAGCTCACCAGATAAACTCCAGTGAGGAAAAAAGCAGCGATTCTGATCGTTAGAACTAGAAAGAAATTTGAATTCACACCTAAGAATAAATGAATGATCTTCGAATCATCAGAAGCGGAATTCTGGCCAACCCTTTTAGCACAATGCGGAAGAAATACCCCAGCTCGATATACCCAAAAAAAAAAACGTAAAATTACCTCACCTGATGAACTCAACGGAGGAGAATCCAGCGTGCCCGTCAAAAACAGCAGCAAACGTGAAATCTCCCAATCCATCCGATCGAACGACCACGTCATCCTCCATCTCGGAGCGCAAGCCTTGCAATTTGCTAGAACCCCATCGAATTCTAGACACAGAGGACAACTCCGAGGGGGAATCGACAGCAATCGCCGAACACAATCTCTTGTTTTGCTTCCTCGGCTTCCAAATTCGACTACAAACGGAAGACGATTTGCAATCGCAGATGCCACTCTCGCTTCGCCTGCTCCTCAGAGGCGATTGCTGCAGCCTCGAGCTCAGCAGCGCCATCTCTCTCTCTCTCTCTGATCCTTCGATCGCGCTTCCTCGGCCCTTACAAAATTGAAGAACAATTTTCTCAGAAAATTGAAGAAAATCAGGAGAAAAATCCTCCGCCATTAACTCTCTCCCCCTAAAGATTTGGTTCAGATTACTTTAATAACTGTCATTCCTTATCAATTTTCTTAAGCAGATTATTAGTCGCTAAACAAGACGGAACGTAAAAGATGACGTGGCGTCATCCATCCGTCCACAACTGAAAATTAGTTAAGAGGGGGTAATTAGTTGCTAAATACGGTTAGAAGACGATTAAGCCAGGGATAAGTTGCTATCCTCTTTTATCAGTTTTGAGTTCGAGTAGTTCGTCGTCGGCGGGAATGGCGGCGTCTCAGCTCCGGGTTTGGATTTCAGCTCGGGGATTTAATCTACGGTTAGTGTTGGAGATGAGAGTGGAGATTTGGTGGTTTTTTCCTCGAATTTTTTGTAGAATTTCTTGTTCACTGATGTGGATTATCGCATTTCTAGTTCACTACTCCTAGTTCGATTATGTGAATTTTTATTTTAATTTCTGTTCTGGTTCTCCGGAATGCCGCTCTTTTGGTTTTCAGGAAGGCTCCGTGCGTCAGGAAGCGTTTTCTCTGGCGGATTTCGGAGGATTGCATGTTTGGATGCCGTTCGATCTCCGTGCCCGGAAGAAGAGGAAGTGTGTTTGATGTTTCGTCCCCAAAATTGAAGAGGTGCGACATTTAGCATTGATGCTATTCGGTTGTAGATATGCCGGGGTTTATGTACTGTTTTCCGGAGATTTGTTGGTGGGACCTTTTGGTTTTTCTGCGCAAGTTATTGGGGATAATATCTGAGCAGAGTTTTGAAGATTAACTTGTAGAAAAGTTACTGTATTTGGCTAAATCACAGACACGAATTTGAAACAGCTTTCTTCTACAATATAAAGGTATCATTAAGTTCGCTTGACTGTTTCTAGAATATTGGCTCTGCAGTTCTGTGAATTTCCTGTTTGGACCGAAAATGACTCTAGTTTTCTAGTAATAGAAGGAACTTGATTCCTGTTTCACTCCGAAGCAACGAATATATGACTGAAATTAAACGTCTAGATACTCGAATTAAGCTTAATCGAAAGAATTCTCAAACTTTTCTGTTTTATTTTAAAATTATGTAGTAGGTTGTCAGCAGTTAATGGCGCAGGGTCTTACTCGAATGGCTTGCAAGATTTTGAGAAACAACTGGAAGAGCTCTTCTCCATTATTAAAACGATGATTAAGTTGGGGCGGAAGGAGGATGCCATTGAGTTGCTCGAAGCAAATCATGAGGCTGTGAAAGAACAGACGGCAGAAGGTTCAAAGGGGATAGAACAAGCTGCTTTACTAGACATTGTTGCATTAGGTTATATGGCTGTTGGCGATCTCGAGAAAGTGGAGAATATTCTGGAAATGGTATTTCCCTGAGCAAAACCATCGAATTTGGATAGAAAATTTTATTTTTTAGTTTTTACCGTTTGAGAATTCCATAATAAATAAAAACTCGATGATAAAGAATCCCTTTTTCGCATAGAGGTATAACACTGTGTAAACCTCTGTGATGGCCAGTTGAGTGAAGTCATCGGATGCATTGCAAATGAGACACCTTTGAGGGATTCTATACTGATACATATGGGAGGCCTGTATGCCAATCTTGGAAAACTAGACTTGGCGTCTCATGCATATGCCAGGAGCCTCAACATACTTGAGGATGCTTTTGGTATGATCACATATTCCATCCATCCTCACCATCATCATCGTCATCATCATGGTTGGGCTTCTGCTATAGTCATTCTTCAATATGAATTTGTTGCGTCTGGCAGGAAGCCAAAGCCCTTTTGTTGTGGTGCCACTCTTGGGTTTGGCTAAGGTCTTGAAATTAAGGGGAAGAGTGACAGAGGCAATGGAGGCCTATCAGCGGTCAATCGCTGTTCTGGAGAAAAGCAGAGGATCCATGAGTGAGGATCTTGTTCTTCCCTTGTCATGCATTGGTAATCTTTACATTGACGATGGGCGAGCCACAGATGCGAAGGCCACTTTTAGCAGGTGGCTATTTTAATACTTTTTCTTCGTTCCAGAAATACTTTAAGCAAGTCAAAATTCATACTCAGTTGCTTTAATTATGCAGAATCCTGAGCATTTACACTCGGTCATACGGAGAAGATGATGGAAGAGTTGGAATGGCTATGTGCTCCTTGGCGCATGCTAATTGTGCTGAAGGTAACTAATTGTGGCAGCATTCTCACTTTCATCATTGTCATCATCATCCAGGCAGTTTGTCATCATCGTCTGGTACAAATGGCCAGGGATGAAGATGACACAAACCATCATTGTCCTCTCATCATCTACGAGAGAGAGCCATAATTAGAGAAACATAATTAAATTATATAAAACGCTCGCCATCCATCATCCTCACCCTCGTCATCCATCTGTGGCATTGTAGACGATGATGATGACTACTCATCATTACTGCCCCTAACCACAAAATAATGATGATGGTGGTGAGTGGTCATTATCATCCTCTCTGCAGACGAATGACAAAGGTGATGATGACTCGACGTCCTCTCGTCATCGTCATCCTGGAATCATCATCAGGAAATTCACTTTCATCCAAATCATCCGGTGCCAACTTTTCCATTCAGGGAACATAGAAGAAGCCGTCCGTTTGTACAAGAAGGGCCTTGAGGTCATCAGCGACTCCAAATTCATGTCCATAGATGACGATGTTCTAGAAAAGATGAAGATAGATCTGGCCGATTTGCTTCACACTGCTGGGAGGTGAACATTTTTATATTTCTAGATGAAATTATAAAAAATATACTAGATTAAATTACACAAATTTCTGATGAATTGAAATGTAGGGAAACGGAGGGACGAGAGCTGCTGGAGGAATGCTTGCTGATCAACGAAAGATACAAGGGGAGTGAGGACCCCAGCACTGCAGCGCACTTAGTAAATTTAGCCGCTTCATACACTCGATCAAAGAACTTTGTAGAGGCAGAGAGGCTACTGCAGACGACCTTGAGTTTGATGTCAAGAACACTTGGCGCGAGAGATCAGTCTCTCTCGGTGCCGATGCTTCACCTCGCCGTCGTCCTGTACTATCTCAGACGAGACGAAGAAGCTGAGAATCTCGCTCTGGAAGCGCTTTCCCTCCGAGAATCCGCATTCGGCCGGGAATCGCTTCCCGTTGGTAAGCATGAGAGGCCCAAGTTCAAGAAAATTTTAATTGAGGGAGTGCATTAACGCTCTTTTTCTTGCTGCAGGGGAGGCATTGGATGTTCTTGTGTCCATTCAGGCGAGATTGGGAAAGGACGATGGCGAGGCATTGGAGAATTTGAAAAGGGTTTTGGCTATTCAGGAGGCAGAGTTTGGTGTAGAGAATGAGGAGGTCATGGAGACGCTCAAGAAGATGATTTTCTTCCTTGACAGGATGGGAAAAAGAGTAGAGAAAGCGCCCATTCAGAGGAGGCTTACGGCTCTCAACAACAAGTTCAAGTATCTCGTCCCTTCCTGAGGTAGAGCTCAGCACTCATCGACCCTCAGTTGACAATGATATTGGCGTTGCCTAATTTTAGGGTTGTTGATGATGAACTTGACATTCATGATGGCATTAACTTAGTAAAATTCTGATGAAAAAATTGTAAATGTTATCCGACCCATATCGATGACATTAGTGGGATTGTATTGACGGTTGACAGTGAGGACGAAGTTGGGCGTCTTTTGCAAACTGTTAATCAATGTCACTGCCACCCGTCATGAAGCTTTCTCCTATTTAGAATACCTTCACATTAATAGATGCTATGGGATCTGTATAAACTCCTCTGGTGTTCTTTGTGAGCATATTTAGGCTTTATCTGCACGATTGTGACATTGAAACATTGTTCTGGTCATTTTAGAAAAATAATCATTTACTTTCACATTCTGTAATTGTAAATGATTGAGAAGCCCAAGAAGGTGATTACATCCAAGAAGATTTTGAAGGGTCTGTGTCATTTTTGTTTTCTCTGTACAGTAGGGGAAGACTATCTTTATTGAGATCCTAAGAACCATAAAATCGCATTCGCCAGAATTTCAGCTCAGTGATCAGGGATAAAGATAGGATGCATATTTTATCTTGTTTTTTGACACGTATCAGTACTCATCCAAGTAGGCGTAGAGCATGTCATCCTTCCTTGACTTGCGCCTGCTCAGTAATGCCTTGAACAGCCGCTTAGTCTTACTTATACTCTGTTCTGCATCCTTCTGGTCATTCCAGTAATCTTGCTGTCTCACAGATGCCGATTTCCGAGGCTCCACGCCAAACTGTATTCAGACAAAAGAGGGAGAGTAGATGATTAAAGGCTGCATGCAGTCATTTTTCACTTGACCATAAACAGATAAATCAATGTGAAAGCTTCAAAGAAAGGTGCCAGCCGGAAGTGTATTTCCATCATTGGATGTTTTCTACAAAAAATATATTATCCTGTCTGTCTATTTAAGGGTTTATTTTTTGTGCTCCTCCCGTTGCCTTGCATCCTCTCTATCCTCTGTTCATCCAAAGACTGACAAAAGATATCTTCTAGATAAAACAAAATAAACCAGTTCTCCTCATCTTTGACAACTACGATCTTTCTATTCGACTTCATTGTTCTTACCCATAGGTTGCCATTTCCAGAAGGGTTTGGAGCAGGTTGTCGCCGGGGGAGAGATCCAGACCGAGCCAGAGTTGCGTGGGGAAACAGTGACCCAGCTCTGTCCTCTGGTGCACAATATCAGACAATCAGGTATAATTATCATCATCGTCGTCATCATCATCATCATCAAAGAGAGAGAAAAACCTGAGAGTGGAGGAGGGACACTCAGTTGAGGGGAAGGGGAGGGAGCCCGACCCTTCTTCTGGGGCGAGATGGATCGGCCCCTTTGAGTCGGAGACAGAGATCTGAATTTCCTGCGAGGAAGCACAGGCCCAATAATTTGTCATGTTTCTCTCTCTCTCTCTCTCTCTCTCTCTCTCTCTCTCTCTCTCTCTCTCTCTCTAGTTCTTGAGATCAACCAGGCTGCCACAAGGTTTTGGCCAATTTCTCTCTCCGGGGTTTTAGAGATCAACCAGGCTGCCACAAGGTTTTGGCCAATTTCACTCTCTGGGGTTTTAGAGATCAACCAAGCTCCCACAGAGTTTTGGCCAATTTCTCTCTCTGGGTTAATTTGAGATCAACCAGGCTCCCACAAAGTTAAGTCCTGATTTTCTCTCTTGGTTTTTTGAGATCAATCAGATTGCCAGAAGATATAGTCCTGATTCTCTCTCTAGGATTCTTGAGATCAATCAGATTTCCAGAAGATTTAGTCCTGATTCTCTCTCTAGAGTTCTTGAGGTCAATCTGATTGCCAGAAGATTTAGTCCTGATTCTCTCTCTATGGTTCTTGAGATCAATCAGATTGCCAGAAGATTTAGTCCTGATTCTCTCTATAGGGTTCTTGAGATCAATCAGGTAGCTACAAGTTTTAGTCCTGATTCGCTCTCTTTGGTTTTTGAGATCAATCAGGTTGCCACAAGGTTTAGCCTTGATTCTCTCTCTAGGGTTTTCCCTGATCCACTCCCTAGGGTTTTGAGAGCAACAAAACAGCCACATACCTTAAAGCAGGGGCTGATTCTTTCAAGATTGGATGTGCAGCTGAAGCAGCCATTATAGTTGGCAGATCAACAGCAGCTTCTTTCGGCTTCAGATCTTCATGATAAGCGACAGCATCCCCCCCAGACAAGGGCATGGATCCTCCTTCTGCACATGAGATAGAGAGAAACATGAGGGTGAGATGGCTGTTATAGGAGGGCATCGGCCAGATCTCCAAAATTCATGCAGAAATCGTAAATTGCCTGGTAAGATGTACCGCTTGTGGTACTTGGGAGCTGTTATTATCAATTCCTGCTGCGCCCGCCCCTCTTTATCCATCATCCCCTGGCATGTCCGCAATCTCTGCATCATCATCATCATCACCACCACCATCATCACCATCAGTTATCATCATCATTTATCATCATCTTGCAAATTGAAATGTTACAAGCAATTCATATGCATATCCTCATTCTCTGCATCATCATCATTTATCATCATATTGCAAATGAAATGTTACAAGCAACGCATGGGCATATCCTCATTCTCTTCATCATCATCATCATTTATCATCCCTGCCCCAATTGATAAGCTACACACTATTCAGGGGCATATCCCCAGTTCTGGATCATGATCATAATCTCAATCTTCATCATTTCACCATTATCACCATCACCATATCTCTATTTCTGGAACTAAGTTTGTTTATTCAGTTTCAAAACAGTGATCCACCCCAGAATATTCTTATCATCATCATCATCATCATCAGACCTGTTCGATGGAGTTGACTCGGAGCTCGGCGGCGGAGACCTGGACGACCTTGTCGCAAAGGAAGCCGTCGACCTTGCAGGAGACGGAGCCGAGATGGTCAACGGTGTTGACCAACGCCTTGACAGCATAGTCCTTGAGGGAGTCAACCACCCTGGTCAACCCGGCAATAATTCAGGTAAATAATCTCTCCCTCAGGATTACTTTTTTGCAATAATTTACCAAAAATCGCTTTTCGAGGAAAAATTGATGCAATTATTATGAATAAATAATATTTCTTACGTTTGTTTGTGCTCGTCGCTGGAGTAGGAGAGCTCAAAATACTCCGCAGCAGAGTACAGCTGCGACCGAAGATCCCGCAGGTCCTGCAGAGATAGAGAGAGAAAGACATGCATGAGGAGAGAGAAGCTGCCATTGAAGGAATTAAGGACAGCTTGAGGCCGACCAAGAAGAGAGAGGTGCAGAGATAGAGAGAGAGAAAGACAGTGAGAGAATAGCAGAGTTTCTCTCGGAGAGAGAAAGAGAGGGATGAGAAGAGAGAGGTGGAGGCATAGAGAGAGAAAGAGATGGATGGGGAGAAAAAAGAGTGAGAGATGGCCATTGGAGGAATTGAGATCATCTTGAGACTACTCGGAGAAGAACCGGGTTTCTATCAGAGAGAGGTGCATAGATAGAAAGAGAAAGAGAGGGATGAAGAGAGAGAAGCTGCCACCATTGGAGTAACTGTGGGTGACCTGGGAGAGATAGAGAGAGAGATAGACAATGGAGGAATTGAGAGAGGTAGAGAGAGAGATAGAAAATGGAGCAATTGAGGTCACTAGAGGCTGTCTGGAGAAGAGCCGGGTTTGTCTTAGAGAGAGAACAAGGGGGATGGGGAGAGCGGTGCAGAGATAGAGAGAGAAAGAGACGGACGGGGAAAGATAGATAGAGAGAGAGATGGCCATTCGAGGAATTGAGGTCACCTTGAGGCTGTCCGAGAATAGTAGGGTTTCTCTCTGAGAGGGAAAGAGAGGGATGAGGAGAGAGAAGCCGCCACCATCGGAGGAATAGTCGGTCACCTTCAGTCTCTCGGAGAGAAATGCAGGGATAGAGAGAGAAAGAGACAGATGGGAAGAGATAGAAAGAGAGATAGCCATTGGAGGAACTGAGGCCACCTCGAGGCTGCTCGTGAAGAGCAGGGTTTCTCTCAGAGAGAGAAAGAGAGGAAGGAGGAGAGAGAAACCACCATTAGAGGAATTGAGATCACCTTGAGGCTGTCGGAGAAGAGAAGGGTTTCTCTTAGAGAGAGGTCGCTGAAGGTGGGCGATTCTTCTTCCGACGCAGCCGAGGAGGAAGACGAAGAAGAAGACGTCTCCATCCACTCCCCCCTCCCCTCTCTCTCTCTAGACTTCTGGAGAGAGATGTTGAGAACAAGGGTTTGTGGAAAGAGGGGGGATAGAAGGTATGAGACTGGACGGTCTCTCTTTCTCTCTCTGGAACTCTCTATCTTTGGCGGCTTCTAGAGAGATAAAGAAGAGCACTCCATGGTCCAATCTTGGAAGTTCCCTCGAGCTCGCCGCTTTAGAGAGAGAAAGAGAAGACCAAAGGCGCCGCTTTAGATCCCTGGAGACGTTTCCACAGTAAACAGCAGCTACTCAACATGATAAAAGAAAAAACACCCCCCCTTTACTTCTCCTTCCCCTCTTTACTCTCTCTCTAGATCGGTTCTAGAGAGCAACCCGTGAACACATCAAAGGAACAAGACAAAAGCGAGAGAAGAAGCACTACCCACAAGCGAGAACCCCGTGAAAGCCACAAAAATCATCGCAAACATCCCAAAATCCGGACCCATCACTTGACTGAAGAATCCCCAGCAACCCGATATGTGGCGCACAAAGCAACAACTCAAGACATCAGACGAGACAAAAACCAAGGATAAGAGGGCGATGTTCAATTATTCAAAGACTATCCCCCTCCACCACAACCCCTCCTCCCTCCTTCCTTCTTCTTCTTTCCTCCAAAGAATCCGTCTCTCTAGAGAGAGAGAGAGGGAGGATAAGAAGGCAATATTCAAAGAGTATCCCCTCCACAACCCCTCCTCTCTCCTTCCTTCTTTCCTCCAAAGAATCCATCTCTCTAGAGAGAGAGAGAGGGAGGATAAGAGGGCGATATTCAAAGAGTATCCCCTCCACAACCCCTCCTCTCTCCTTCCTCCTCCTTTCCTCCAAAGGACCCATCTCTCTAGAGAGAGAAAGCTAGAGAGAGAGAGGGAGGATGGGGTGCGCGTCGTCGAAGAGAGTGGAGAGGGCGGTGGTGGCGGAGGTGTACAAACCGCCGCCGGCGAGCATATCCGTCTTCGACATAAACACAGTGGAAGAGCCGTGGCTGATCACGGCCAGAGAAGGCCCGCCGGAGAAGGAAGAAGCGCCGCCGGAGAAGGAAGAAGCGCCGCCGCGGCCGGCGGAGCAGATACTACAAAAGATGGAGTCTTTGGAGCAGCCCCCGCAGCCCTGGTCCGAAGTAAGCCGCGCCCTCCAAACCCTCAAGCCGGACCTCCTCCTCCCGGCCGGGGCCCGCCCGGTCTCCACCAACCCCTTCCTCCTCCGCGACCGCCAAGCCAGCCGGCCCGCGCCGGACGACCCGGCCCGGCGCTGGCGGCGCGACCCCCTCGACGGCCTCCCCGCGCTGCCCCCCCCCGGCGGCGCCGCCCGCGTCGTCCTCTACACCACCTCCCTGCGCGGCGTCCGCCGCACCTTCGAGGCCTGCGAGACCGCCCGCAAGCTCGTCGAAGCCCACTGCCACGGCCTCGCCGAGCTCGACGAGCGCGACGTGTCCCTCCACGCCGAGTTTCTCAAAGAGCTCCGGGAGTTGCTCGGCGAGGAGGCGCTCGTCCCTCGGCTGTTTGTTATGGGGAGGTACGTTGGCGGAGTCGAGAAGATCGAGGAGTTCAACGAGATCGGACGGCTGAGGCTGATCGTCAGGCTCGCCGCCGGGGGGAGCGTTCGAGGGGTGTGCTCTGGCTGCGGTGGAGCGAGGTTCGTGCCTTGCGTGGATTGCAGCGGGAGTAGGAAGGTGGCTGGGCTGGGAGGCGTGGAGAGGTGCGGTCGGTGCAACGAGAATGGGCTCGTCCGGTGTCCGGCTTGCGGGGGGACGGAGGATGAGGAGATGGACGGCCCCTGAGAAGGATAGCTTCGCTGGTTGTTCTCTTTAGATATATGTGTGTATAGGACTATATTTTTGGGAGATGGGTTTTGGGTTTGGGGTCTCTGAAGAGGGGACGCTGGGCTTGATTATTCTGTGTAGATAATATTGTGTGATTGGTAGTGCTTCCGTTTATTTGAATAAGTGGGTTTTGGATGGATGTATGTCTGTGATTGTACTTCTGGGAGATGGGTTTTGAGTTTGGGGTCTCTTCTGGCTCTGAAGAGAGGATAGACTGGGCTTGAATACTCGGTGGAGATAATATTGTGTGATTGGTAGTGCTTTGGTTTATTTGAATAAGTGGGTTTTGGATGGATGTATGTTTGTGATTGTACTTCTGGGAGATGGGTTTTGAGTTTGGGGTATCTGCTGGCTCTGAAGAGAGGATAGATTGGGCTTGAATACTCGGTGGAGGTAATATGGTGTGATTGGTTGTGCTTTGGTTTATTGAATAAGAGAGTTTTCTCCAGATGTATGCATGTGAATTTTGCTTCTGGGAGATGGGTTTGGGGTCTCTGCTGTCTCCGAAGAACGGACGGTAGGCTTGATTATTCTGTGTAGATAATACTGTGTGATTGGTAGTGGTTCGGTTTATATAATAAGAAGGGTTTCTCTAGATGTATGCATGTGAATTATACTTTTGGGAGATGGGTTTTAGGTTTGGGGTCTCTGCTGGATCTAAAGAGAGGAGAGACTGGGCTTGAATATTCGGTAGAGATAATATTGTGTGATTGGTAGTGCTTCGATTTATTGAATAATAGGGTTTTCTCTGGATGTATGTATGTGAATTATGCTTTTGGTAGATGGGCTTAGGTCTTTGTTGTCTCCGAAGAGGGGACGCTCGGCCTGATTATTCTGTGTAGATTATACTGTGTGATTGGTAGTGCTTTGGTTTATTGAATAAGAGGGTTTTCTCTAGATGCATGCATGTGAGTTATGCTTCTGGGAGATGGGTTTTGGGTTTACGGCCTCTACTGCTCCTCAATCTCAAGAGAGGAGGCTTTGCTTGATTAGTAGTGCTTCGTTTTATTGAATATTAGGGTTTTGGGTAATTTCTGTTGCCTTTTGGTAGTTTTGGGCGCGAGAGATAGATGGGTTTTGGCTATTGCTGACATAGTTCACAAAAGCAGAATTCTTGAAATTGTTAAATAACACCAAAATAACATAAATACTGTATTCCTTGAGGGTGAGCCGAATGGATTTATTCCTGTAGAATGGGACTAAGTTGGTGGAGCGGGGATTTAACAAGGACAATTAGGGGATAACTTTAATATCCTAACTTAATGGAAGTAAGATATTCGAAATAGTTAATCAAAGTGTAGCACGCAGATTCATTAGATCAATAATCACTCAAACCAAATAAAAAACTATCATGAACCAACAAAAATTATCTCAAAGTTAAGGTGTCACAAGGTACCTCGGAGATGGGTGCCAATAGTTTGGTTGTTCTGATGTTGAATGGCCTTGATTGACACTGATTTGCAGCTCCATGAATGGGAATGAATAAGAAGAGGAGAATGTGTGGGAAGCAAATATAGTGGGAGTGTATGATTTGGTTGGCACGAGAAGATGTTAACGTGTAGCGTGAGAGGGGTGGAGATGAAATTTGAAAAATGAACTTACAAGGAATATGGGATAAGGCGTGAGAATGGATGAAGATAATAGGAAGGGATAAAATGAGCAGCGAGATGGAGATTATGGGGTTGAGAGGAAGGGGTTTGTTCGATGAGGTCAAGGGTGAGATGTTAGGAAAATGATGGAGGAAGATAAGGTATGGAGAAAGGGAAGGAGACCCCGAAGAGGAGTTTATCGATGTTGAAGATGAGGTGCCGCAATAGCCGTTTCCGTTGCCATTATTACTATAGAATCACTCTTTTATCATAAACAAACTTCACAATAATTCTCAAGCAAAAGTGTTCTTACAGATAGTCTCATAGCCTTTTAATGGAAAAGAAAACATGCAGTTACAAAGGAAATGAACCGTGGACTGTTTAAGAGAAAGTAGCAGAGAGAGGAGGTGGGATTTGTGGTTTACAGGGAAGAAAGCCGGCGGCGGGGAGGGGGCGCAGGTGGCGGGGAAGATGGGCCGGCGGCTAGGAGGGGACGCGGACGATCGGGGGAGGGCCGGGGCAGCGATGGGGAGGGAGCGCAGACGGCCGGGGGAGGACCAGGGGGGCAGCGGGAAGGCAGTGCGTGTGGCCAAGGAAGGCGGTGAGCGGTGCGCTGTGCGAAATTCGCACCGCACTCCGCACATAGGCACGAAAAATTATCTCAACCCAGCATTGAGAGCGGGCCCCACTAATAGAAAGAAAAATAATAGATAGAGAAGAAAAAGTCAAAGAAAATGAGAAAAGTCAAATAAAGGGGCTGATTGAGGAGAGAGAGAAAAGAACGTGGGATAGAGAGGAGAAAAGTCAAAGAAAGGGGCTGAGTGAGAAGGTGAGAGAGATAAAAAGAAAAGGGAGATAAGATAAGAGAGGAAAATGCTAAGCATTTTTCATCATTTGCCTTGTGGGACCGTTTGCGTATTTGTTGTGCTCCAATTTTATAGGATGTTCTTGAAGTGAGACTTTGGGTTTCCTTCTTACGTCTGTTTTAGGTGCCTTTGTTGTCTCTTAGTAGAGAGGGAGGAGCTTAACATGGTAAGTATATTTCTTGGTCAGTAAAGCTTAAGTCCTTTAAATCACATTACTCTATATTTTCACTAAGTTGGCTCGCTTTCTTGGAGTATTTCTTGATTTGTGCAGAGGCCATGCTAATTGGATCCCCAAAAGGCGCTTTGGTGTGTCTTATATCTGTTTTAGAAAGAAAGTGAGACTTGGGTTTTTTGTTGTCTGCAAGTAGAGGAAGAGGTATGTGACAAGGTGTAAATATATCATGTGTTTGGAAAGGATCATTAAATGAGAAATGAAAGGATTTCCCTATTTCATGAAGCTTTATAAAATGGGGAGGGGGATGGTATTGGTTGTCTAGCTTATTGTACACCAGACTGAGATATTGGTTCATGGATTGAGCACATCTACGTAGTATGAACATAATTGTGGTATATAGAGACCATATGATAATCATGGATTTATCGTTATATACATGCATTAAAATGTTATTATAAGATCACACTTTATTATTAAATTATGTAATTTTGCTTATCTTGATAAAAAAATACCGAATTTATATGAATGGTTTATTTCTCACTATTTGGATGAGCATTTGGATCTGAGGGATAGGAAGCCCATTGAAGTGTGACTTAACTATGACACCTATGAGTCCATGTGGCGGCAAAGCCTGGTCAGCTCAGCACATCAGAGAGGCACTTGCACGCCATGATAGACCAAAGTCTGCGAAGAAAGTGAAACAAATACAGGAGACTTGGGGAGCACCCACATGCGGTGCGCAAGAGAGGTAAGGAGCGCCTTATATGTGATTTTGAAAGGTATCTTATTGTCTTTATTTTATATTAAAAAATCCCAAAATTCTCCGACATGGGATTAAAGGCACGTGAACATGTGGCATGATCACGCACACTCTGAGAGGCAGCATTGATCGGACCCATTGGAGCCAAAAGACTGCAGGTTCCTCAGTTCTGATGGGGCCAATGGCTATATTGTGATCTAAAGGCCACAATCCAACGCGTGCAAAAACTATTTTTTAAAATTAAGCTGCTGAAGTTTTGAGAGCCTTTTCATCATGATTTAAAAATCACAATCAAACACAATGGCTGCTCCCCTCTGGTGAGCGCCAATATGCGTCAAGTGTCTGATCATGATCGGATGTCGATGATTAATCAAAGCCCTTTCTCTTTTACCCATTACAAATGACAATCGTGGACCATCCGATCGCAATCGCCGTGATCGGACAGCCACATTGATGCCGCAGCCTAGTTCATCAATTGGGAAACTGTCACACCCTATCAGAACGTGACATGTGTCCCAGCATCAGCATCAATGAAATAGTCCATAAAAGCCCAAATTAAAACCTTAATATTTTTTATCCTTTAATCCGATTGAGCTGAAATTTTTATGGAAGCTTCCCTACACCATGCCCTTTCAATTGGTCTGGTTCGATCATGGTTTTGAGTTTTAATTATTTTTTAAAAAATTGTAATGACCAAATGCCCCTGTAGCCCTAAGTAGACCTTATAAGAACCTCCATTTTCTCTCTCCTCAGTGCCTTTAGTTCTCCTCTTAGCAGCAGGCTACAAGCATGATTCAGAGAGGTTCAAGGCCCATTCCTAGCATTTTTTATGCTAAGGAGAGTTTTGGAAGTGGATTCAAGTGAGGAATCATCGTCGGAGCAGGCCTCACATTACCCGGTCTACTACATGCATCACCATGGGGTTTGAGTCTAGGTTTGGATGTTTTACTTCCTTGTAAACCCTCCGTGGATAATGTAGACGTGTTATACTTTTAGTTTTTAGTAGATTTAATCATTTAATTTTATATATACATATATAACACTTGATTCTCTCTTCCCTCCATGTTCGCTCTTTAAGTGTTTGTTCTCACCATTTAACTCATCCAAAAATCATCCTCATCGCTTACTCATATACTTAACTACGTATTATAATTGGTTCTAAAGTCTCTACCATCGTCTCATCATACTTTTCTTTCTCCATCCCCCTCTTAAACCACATTCTTAGCTTTATAGGCACCTCACACTCTCACTCAACTCATCATTAGAAATAATCTAATTTCATACCTGATAAGGCAAGCCTAAGAAGTGGTGTGATAAAATGCCAATTAATTGTGTCATTAGATTTAGACTTATGCGCTAAAATTTGTAAAATTTCCCTTGATCAAAATATAGAAAGAATAGGATGAGAAAAAGGTTGCTCCACACGGGGGAAACTATCTAAAAGACAATTCTGAATTTATATCTTGATCAAAGCTAGGAAAGTATAGAAGTATTAAGTGTAATTTATCCTTATGGGTTTATTTTTTTTTGTATTATCAGGAATGTATTTATATTTTTTTTATTGGAATTTTAACTTTCAGTCAAAGAAGCTCAGAATGAAACTGATGACCTATTTTTTAGTTAAACCGAAATCAAACTGCTGCAACAATAAGATTGTATGAAATTCTTTTATTGTATTTGTTTGAGAAATATAAAGAGAGAAAATGGAAATTAAAATTTACGATCAAGATGGATGAATTTTCGTGTGAAATTTTATGGAATTGTGTAAAAGAATTAATTTCCAAATCTAGAGAGAGAAACTAGAGAAAATAACATAGAGAAAGAAAGTAGAGAAAATTAGGGCGAATATGTTTTAGGTGGAATTAGACTTGTACTTCCAAATAGAAGACAGTGGATGAGATGAGAAATAAAATGCGAAGATATTTTAATATTGAATTAGAATGAAATTTCAATGTTCTTCACCATTCAAAAACCTCCAAGGTCATGTATATTTTTCCCATGCCTTGGCATATTGGAAACATTCAAGGAAGAATTCAAAGGCAAAAAAGAAACTTACAATATCAATTCAGGAATCAAGAAAATTTAGCCCCAGAAGCAGCTGATGTGTCCTTTATGGCCAACAAGGTTGGGGAGAGCTTCTTCGATGTTTTTACCCTTCCTCCTGATGTTTGTTTTATGATCCAATCATATGGTTGAAGAGGGTGAAAAGACAAACCTGCCTTCAAATTTGGGCCCAATCTGACAGTTAGATCTCCAGATTTCACTATTTTAAAATGGTTTAATCTCAATCATTGGATGCATTTTCTATCTCCTCCACGCAGGCGCCACCCGAATCATTGGATGCATTTTCTGATTCGTCAGTACATTTTATTGTTTTCTCTGCCATTGAATCATGTGTTGCCACCTGTCCTGAGTGCTAAAAGCAACGCAATCATAGATTATTTAATGATCAAAAGAATATAGCTGCTTGATGGCTGAGAGCGCGCCACATGTTACGATCTGCATTGGCGTTGCAGCATAATTAATGCAAAAAGGTGCTTTTAAATTTTCTATTAAAAATTAGTCACCATTCTTTCACATGCATTTATTCCATGCAAAGGCGCAACATTTTTTTCATTGAATAGTGTTCATGTGATGATTGTATTTAATAAATAAAAATAAAAGTCAATCTCGAGCCATGCACCACATCTACAAAACGCTGTTTTATTGGCTAATTATGGCATCATAAGTATTCTATTGCGAATGACTAACAGCGCCAATCATTGGCTGAAAGATTGGCGAATCATACATAACACATGACAGTGAGTTTAAAACCCCTAAAATACTTATTAAATATATTCAATAATTGTTAAATTTACTCCCTTAATTCTACAAAAACATTTTCTTTACTAAATACCGGTCATAAAATTCTAAAAAATATGAAAAAGTTTGAAAATTTAGTAAATGCCTTTATAACTTCTAAACAAATATTTTCTGACCTGGAAAAATTAATTCCTCAGTGAAACTAAATTCAAAATGTTATCTAAATGTATTAAAATGTGGAAAAAATCATAAATCACAGTAAAGGCTATTTTGGTCCGTTTAACCATGATAAAATGCACATTTGGACATTAGGATGCAGATATGTATGTAATATGCATGAGTTTTCAAAGTTATTTTGCATGTTATCAATTCCTAGGCTCCCTGAGTTTTGACCCTTTGGCCTTGTACTAAGTGAGGTAATATAAATTTTGTAGTGTAAAATTTATTCACAATAACAATAATTAACACCCCTGAATCGAGTTCATCATCGTTCACTGATGTAATTGCATGTAGAGCTGGAGCCGGGTATATTATATATATATATATATATATATATATATATATATATATATATATATATATATATATATATATATATATATGTATACGAGAGAGAGAGATGTTCAAAGGTTCTCAAAATGGCAAAAAGCTCATAGAAAGTCATTTGTGTCCTTTCGGGTCTTTCTGAAAATTGGTTCTTTGGGGGCTGTCGTATAGTTTTATTTGTTACTCCTCTCACTTATGATGATTTTATGTGATGAAAGATTATTTGTATTTTCATTTCATTTAATTTCTCAAAGATGTCTTTGATTTTATTATACAATGTAGAAAGTAAACACCTTTACATAATTTTTTGGTAAATCTGATTTGAAATCCTTTTTCATATGAGATTTTTACTCAAAGCTAGGCAACCATAAATATATCTCTAGGATCTTTTTGGGTAGTATCCACCTTATTAATAGAATGAAAACTCTGGTCGGTGATGCCCCTTCAGAATTACTAACATACTAACATTTTATTTGTGTGGATAACTCCAAATGTACTCCATTTTTTTGGCATATTGATGCATAAAAGGGCATCTAAATGTTAGCATTCAGGGTCTCCCTGAATCTTTTCACTTATACTATATTCATGAAGCACATAATGAATCTCCCCAAAAATTTGAACCCATCATAATTTAATTGATTAAGGACATAATGAATGTCTTACAGTACTTCTTTGTGTCGGTTGGGTTGATTTGGAAAAAATGTAATGTTTGACAAACCAAACCATATTAGAATTTTTCTGGAGAAAAATTATTTTATTTTATTAATCAAACAAAATATATTATTTCAATAGAAATAACTATGAGATCTGTTCCCCAAGTTTGGATCTCAGGATTGGTCACCCCTCTCATCTTTTAGGCGGAAAATTTTATTTAATTTTTTTCTATCCGTGATAGCCACATTTTCAGTCATACAATACTTTATTTATCCTTGAACTCTTCATGATAGATTTTAGTTTTTTTAGGGACACCATGGATCCCAAGGGCAGCCTAAGATCAATAACTTCATGACGCATATTATGTGGTCGTCAAGCTAATCACACTTCCATTTCATATTTTAGTTTATTGAAATAAATATTTGCTCATTTATTATTTCTATACGATTTTTACAATGAATTCTAATGATTCATGAAATGATGTAGCGAATTATGGTGACATCATATTATAATGATTGCTAGTACACAAACATGTATTCTAAATATTCTTATTCGAAGGATACTCAAGAAGGGAATCGAACAATCTGAATATAATAACACAATTTGATTCTACTTGTGTGATAATTATGGCTAATCTTGTGGCCATAATTGTGAAGGCAATAAGGCCAAACTTTTTGGGCTCTTTAAGGAAGGAGATCACTCAATTGATCTATATGAATCCCTGAATGGTATTACACATAAACATCATTGAGTTGATTCATGCTATGGTCATACAAGAGGTATATTAATCTAAGACACCAAGGATATCTTATGCATGGAAACTGTATTTTGAATAAAATATATGAGTTTCTATTATGGGATTCAAATATGTCTTAGCTCAGATATAGTAACAAGTTACAAAGGTGATTGAATGGCCAACATGGGATCTTTTAGGTATAGGAGGGGATTCACTAAATGAAAAAGATGCATCAAAATCCTGGTCAGGTAGTGTAGATATTTGAGAATGCATTCTCTAATGATCCATGTTACATAATTTTTCTTATTGGCAAAAACACGGTGACGGGTACAACTAACCCATGGTTTGTGCTCGCAGACTTATCCAGTTGTGCTCTAGATGCCACCCAAGGGGGTTTTATATATATGTAAGGTTAAGTGTTTATAAGAGTTTATAGACGTGGAGAGAGTCTAAATATCCCAATTACACACAGAACCTACTCACCCATGCCCATGACGCAAACGAAAAAAAGATATATTAATGATACTGCTGGAGGTCGTGGAGGAGATCTCAAGCGCCTACAGCTTATTCTTGATTGTTAACCATACCCTAAGTCATTTGGGAGGAATATGCATTTAGGTTAATTGGTGATGGAAAAGGTTCCACAAGACAATTCAATTACTTGTCTATATCTTATCGAGCATGAGGTATAACTCGACACCCCATGGGCTAGAATACTTATTATTTGATTGGGTTAAATCAATCCTTAATTAATCTATATTTTGATATTATTAATTAATAAGGTGGGATAATAAATACCATTAGGTCATTCAAGTAATTAACTAGACTAATACATGAGACTAGAGTGTCACATGCATAAGATCTATGGACATTGGTGGTTACTTAAATTATAGAGTTTTATGAAAGTGCATTAAATAATTATAAATAGAAGGGGCGCCCATGCCAATACTATGTAGCCTAGAAACCCATTTTCTATAGCCCACTATCAACTTGTGACCCAAGAAGAAGATTCTTCTAAAACTGACATGATCTGCAAAAAAGTACCTAGAGCCCCTCAAAAGCCTTTGAAAGTTTTTTGCTGACAGAATCATTTGAAAGATTTTCTCTAACAAGATCCTCTGATAGATTTTCTTTGACAAATTTTCTCTGACCAGATCCTCTGACAGATTTTCTGTAACAATATCCTATGACAGAATCCTCTTACAAATTCTTCTTCTGCCTAGATCTCTTTTCTAACTTGTCAGAGCTGCATATCTTCTATTTTTTGTCCCATCATGATCTTCTTGAGTCACACAAATATCTCATGGCAGATTCTACAGGCCACATAATCTGCAGGATATCTCTGCACAGGCCTGTCAAGCTGCTTATCCTCTGTTTTAGCTTGTTAGATTTGTTTGTATCAATGTTTTGAGTTATCCTTTCATGGGTACAATCATTATGGACGACCTTGCACTTGTTGTGGCCTATATAAGGCTCCCATGTACCCTAAGGATCATTATTGAAGTGTATTGTTTTGTTGAAACTCTTGTTTGTCCCCTATGAGTGTTCTCTTTGCTAGAGAGTGCTTTAGTGATTGTCGATTCAAGCACAACCCCTTGTGAACTCAAGGGTTTGGAGAAGCTAATTCTATGGATTCAGGACTTGGGTCCTTCAAGAAGAGCAAGGCTTGTGGATTTAAGTCATGTTCCTATAGTGTTCGTGTACTAAGGCTGCATCACAATAGACCTTGACACTTCCCCTTTCTTCTTTCTCTTCTCATTCCACTCATTCCACTTGAGAGGCTTCATGGTGTGAAGTCTAGATTTGGTTATTTATGTTGAAAAAAAATAAATAAAATACTTTTGTGTATTTATGTGTGAAATTTTTTGATTTATATTTATGTATGAGGTTATAAATTATGTATCATTAATACCTAACAATTTGGAAATGAAACTCTTCATAGGTTATCATTATCTGGGTTTGGAGATTCATTGATCTTGGATGATAGGTTATTTCTCACATTCCTTAATTGACTAGGACTGGTAGCATACTCCATGGTACCAGGCACACAAATTTTCATTCTTTAGGCACACCATATACTCACACACACATTCTGAAAAAAGTTTTGTCCCTCTTAAACCACCTCTAGTGATGCAATAATCACATGCCACCTATCTTCTTACTTCTCTTTCACATTTATCATTTCATAAAAATTATAAACATTGTGCGGCTTCCCTTTGGTTTATCCCATTAAGGCTTCTTTTGAATATGATGCAACCTAATGGTGCTTTTTATTTTTTATAAAACATTTAATTTTATGATTTTTAGTGCACCATGTTTCCTACGCATATTACGAATAAAAATTTGACATTAGAAAATAATTTGTTAATGTAAATTCTTGTGATGTGGTTTTTTATCCTTATGAAGGCATGCTTATTTTTTACCTTTTGTGGCAGTAAAATACATGAAAATTTTCATATCAAATGTGATGGTAGGGACATGTGATGCATATTAAAACAGAATTTTCCAATCATTAGGTCACATAATGGTATTAAATAATAGCTCCAAAACCTAAGTGAAAGTGATTACGATACTTATTTTGTGAAATATAGCCTAATAAAATACTCAAATTCTGATTGCAACAAATAAAAATTGCATGCAATGATAGTAGATGGAAAAATATTTATTCATTTATGAACGTCATGATATAAATGAAATAGATTAATGCCTTTATAATTTATGTTCTATAAATTTAGTAATTATGTATTTCAAAATAAAAATTAATACATTGACAAATTATATAGGAAAAGGTAAATAAAACAATACGTCCATATCAAGGATCCTAAAACTTACTCTCACAAGGGGTCTTTGTGCAGACTATAACTACATATGTACTCGGGTCCAAATTGGCATGGTGATCCTTGAGGTTATTATGGGGATGTTGATAAACAAGAATTTGGGTTAAATAAGTCGTTATAAGGCTCTGATTTGTACAACAATATTTATAAAATTTTCCTTAGAATAGGGTAAGGTTTGAATCCAAAAGAAGCAGGTCATGAGAGAGTAAATTCTGTTTCAAATATATTTTAAAATTATTATTTTAGGTGATTTATATTTTTCTGGATTTTTAAGTAGTTTCTACATAGGGAAATCAATGAAATAAATGAAAACTAGTCAAAAATATTTTAAATGCATGAAATAAATTTTTTTTAGATAAGGTTAAATAATGAAAATGTGATTTTTGGAGAATTTTTCAGAGCAATAAATACGATTAAACATTGAAGAAAACCTTCGGCCACAATTTGTGGGCGGCGGCGCTTCCCTGGGCAGGTAGTAGACTGAAAACGTTGTAACTTTTGATACATGAGGAATTTTTCAGTGTTATTTCATGTGTTGAAAAGCTTGAAGTCTAGCCAAAATTGTGAGATAATTCAAATCAAATATTTAGGAGATCACACGAACCTTGTTGTCACTTCCCCAAGGGCCAAGTGGTGCTCTCTCTCGAGAATCTTGATCACCCTTGCACTCTCTCCCACACTCTAGTAGCACAAAAATGGATCAAATAAATCTGATGCACTAGGCCTCCAACAACAAGTTGGGAGCAGAAATCGAAGATGAGATACAAAGAGAGTGGAGATGAGAATAAGTAGAAGTTTCCTTACTCTCTCGGCTTTGGGACTTAATTCCAAGAGATTGGAGGGCTAGTATTTCTTGATTTCCAGCCTGGACCCACGTGCCCTCCTTCTCAGATTTGAAAACAGACCATTCAAATTCAAATTGTGGGTAGTTCTACAATACTTGCCTTCAGTTGACCTGGTTTTTAAGGAGATTTGAGTAAGCTTCTAGAATGGGCTTCTTGTGTGTTAGGCCTCCTCTCATTATCTATTAGAGTTCTAATTACCTCCCATTTTTATCTCAAATTCACCATTGTATATACTTATGTCTTGTCTATCAAATAAAACTTTAAGAAGATGTGTGAAATCCACTTGACTCTGAAGAGACAAGTGGGGTTAGTCTCAAAAATCAATAAAATATATAAAAATAGAGCTTAGGAAAATAAATAATAAATTTCTCATTTTATCCTTAAATGATGAGTAATGCTAGTGCAAATATAAAAATATGTGGTAAAATAAGTATAAAAGCATAATTTTACTAATCTAATTTTACTTTATCAGATGTGATGATCTGAGAACATAGTATATAGAGTAAATTTAAATGTGGGAATGATATCATGGAAATGGTATGGGTGTGAACAATATCACATGAGGTAATTGTTGCACTTGGTGCTAAATTTTTAATAAGTATTTCATTCCAAAGGGATGCATATTGTGTTGGTTTTTACGGCTTTAACAATCCTTTATAACTATATCATAATGATCGATGAATGTATCATCTTTTGTAGAATGTAATATATGATTTCTTGATTTATTGAATGAGTCACAATGAGTATCTGAATTTCTATGGAATGATCTTCTCGCAATTTTGGTAGCATTTTGAGGTGAGGGCACTTAAGTAAAGAAGGGGAAGTAGGGAGGCCCACAGAAATAGTTCATTTTAAGGGTTCTTTTATACTTAACATGTTTTTTTTCATAAAGCCCATGCACTTTAAGTATATCCTCCAACCTCAGATAAGCCTTATACAAGTAATCCTTTAAGCATATGTTTCAATGAAGTTAATATTTCCATAAGCCCAATTACTCTTTACTTGGTAACCCAACTAAATAATTATATCAAACATATGGATTAATTAGTCTAGGATTGATTGAACCCAACCAATAGATCAATTTTATAACATATGATGTGCCAAGATACACCATGTTCTCTAGAAGGTCCAAGGGGTTTATTGATGAAAATTGTGTCTTCATAGGTTTCTGGTTCAGGCTAAAAATTATGATTTCTATACAAGCATATAGCAAGGGTCAATTCATAGAGAGCAGGTGCTTATATAAAAAAAAATTACACAACTTTATTAAGGCGAGAAAATATTTTTCATATTAAACCTTATTTATGCAAAAATTTTCATCTAAAATTTTCAAATTTCATGAAATTTACAAGTATAAAATACTTATTAACTCTAATTAAAATACCTGAGCTAGCACTTCAACAGCGCCTGGTGATGTTTGATAGAAACATATATGAATGGAGAAAATAAGGTTTTTTGAATACCAACAGGGATTGCAAGAAATGTTGGGGAATATTTGAAGAAAATCAATGGAGTGGATTGAGAGATGTGGATTAGTGCCTCTGGCTACAGAACAAAATAGCTGGAGATATGCACAAATGAATGGTTAATATGGTGGTGTTGTGCAGAAAAAGTGTGAACTAAGTACATCCTCTAGGGTTATAACCCTGGATTGAGAGATGTGGATTAGTGCCTCTGGCTACAGAACAAAATAGCAGGAGATATGCACAGATGAATGGTAACTATGGTGGTGGTGTGCAGAAAAAGTGAGACTGAGTACATCCTCTAGGGTTATAACCTTGGAGAAAAGTATAAATAAATCAGGTTGGCAAAATACATCATTACACTAATCTTGTCATCATGGGCCCAACCCTTCACACTTGAAAATCAAGAATTGACCTGAAAGAGATTTTGAGTAAGAAAATAACTATTCAAAAGTTAATTAGGAAAAAAAATAAAAGGACGTATCTTGTACATTGATGGCGCACGCCATCAAAGATCGTCATCGACGTCATCCGCGCTGCGTGCCCTCGACATTGAAGACCGGGTGAAGCCGCTCCAGCTATCCTTTCTGTTTTCTCATCTCTCTCTCTCTCTCTTGTGTTTTTGTCTTTTTCCGTTCTTGTTCATCCCGTTTTCGTCCATCCACGTTTTATCGTCAAGGGGGAGGGGCCGTCCTATGGCCCTCTCCCCTTGCCCGTTCCTCTTTTCCTCTTCTTTTCTCCCCTTAATTTCCCTTGTGTTTTTGGGTGTTGTCTTTTCTTATTTGTAATGGGGGGAGCCCATTTATAAGGGCTCCCCAAAGGGACACTCTTATGGCTCATTAGGGGCCCATCCTTTCCCCCCTTATAGGGGAAGGGTGGAGGAAAATTGTCAAGTAAGAATCGCTGTTTTTGACTGGTCTCCTCTTCCTCCACCGAGAGAGGAAAAGAGTAAGAGAAGGAGCGAGAGGAAAACGAAGAGGAAGACAGGAGAGGCCGATCTTCCAGACCAAGGTCGTGGAAGGCTGGAGGAAAGGAACGACCAGGGGAAGGACGGTTTTCCCCTCCCCAAGGTTGCGATTTCACTCCCCGGACTCCCGTTGATCCCGTGTTTGCACGCCCCAGGCTCATCGATCATCATCCACGATTGGTGACGAGTTTCCACCGCGTTCGCAGATTTTGTGACGACTACACGACGAATTGGCAACTTCTATGCTGGATCGGGTGGCACCCAGCGGTTTCTTCACCCCTCCATCCGTCTCCAGCTTGACGGTCCCCGACCTCCCAAACCACCCAAAATTCGGTGCGGTATTTCTCAGGCCGTATGCCCTACGGCCGTTCAGTCAAGCCCTTCCCGGGTATCTTGGTTGGGATCTCAAGCGCACCCTACGGGACCCTACTGTCTCTGCCAGCGCTGGTCTGCTCGGGTGGTGAGTTTTCCTGCGCCCCCACCGCCTCGGCTCCGCCGCCCAATATCGTCTCTTGCCAGTTTCGTTCCCACCTGGAATCATTCCCAGGCAATCCAAAAAGGATCAAGCCTTTGGGCAAAGCACGGCACCTAGTTCCCATCCTCCGACCTTCACCGATTGCTCCGACAACATTGTTTGATCGTCGAGCCGCCGTGACCCCTCCGGCGCCTCTTCATCACACCCGCTCCGACCGTCGCCCTGCCTCACGAGCCATGCTGACGACAAGGTACGACGTCCTCTCCCGTCGCTCGTTTATTTACGTCTTGCAGTGTACTTTCGTCCGTTCACCGCGCTCGGGCTCGGGCTAAGTAGGCGAGAGAGGTTAACGAGAGAAAACTACGACTTTGAGTGTCTTACCGGTTCGGACGAGTACGTCCGTTACGTGCGAGCCCTACGGATTAACTCTGTTCGGTATGTAGGCGTCCTCGTCGCTCCGACGAGGTTCAAGAGGCCACCGTCGCCGTCACCCGGCGACCCCGTCCAAGCTTGGAGCTCAGCGCCTCCCTCGAGTCGCAGCCTGCACGTACGACACGTAGGGCATTTAGAGCATCGGAGTCGCATCGACCCGCTAGGGTTTTAGTCCGTCGGACGACGACACCGCCGTATTCCGATACATTTATCATTTATCGCCACCGAGCCATCATACCCGGTGGGGGTTTATTTACATTTCAGAGACAAATGATGGATAGAGGAGGGAAAGAGGAAGTTACCCTCCTAATTCTGGCCCAAAACTCCTAGATTGTCAAACATTGCATTCTTAATTTGGATAAGTTTGGTTTATTGATTATTTGTCTCCTTCTCAATCCACATCATAGGCCTGCCAGTGTGGTGACAGAAGCCTACAATTTCATTAAGATCCTACATCAAAATCTTCACTTAGAATGTGCTTCAATCTAATGTTGATGCATGTCGTCAAAATTGCCAAAAAGCCAATCATTGGCATAAACATATACATTTTAAGTATGTTTTAATCCTCTACTAACACATGTCCTTGAATTTTCCAAAATGAAACAAAACATTGGCCAAAAAAAACCCTTCAATCAATTATGTTTTTCCTCATGGATCTAAAAAGGAATGAATAGAATCACATTTAATACGATGTTTAATGCATTTTTCCATGTTGAATTGCATATAATCACATGTACTGGGTGGATTTAAAGGGTCAGATAAATTTATTATAAATTAAATTAGAGATTTTTTGTGTCTTCCGCATCAGTCCACATTTATTTCAATTAATCAGCCTTTTATCATTGCATCCACATTTCTTTCAAAAAAATGGGCGCTGTGAGTGGTGAAACTAATCATTGGCCATAGCCAATGGTTGACTTCTGCCAATAATTCAGTAAACCCAATGATGGTAGCAATCAAAATGAGTTGGATATGACAAATATCAGAGGATATTTAAACATGAAACATGCATTTAGCACCATAAAATATTAAATAAATCACCAATTATATATTCTGCATTATCAATTAATATTTTTACAAATTTGACGTAAACAAAATTAGAAAGATAAAAAATTAAGAAAACTAAACAAATATTTTAAAATGTATTGAATTCATTTATGATTATTTTAATAAAAATAAACATATAAATTATGTTATATTACTATTATAATTAGCATGTTATGTGTGATTATTATTTTTTAACCCTTTCATGGAAGGTTCACAATAATCCCTCATGTGTTAGGCTTTCAAAGGGAAGAGGCATGCTCTAGAAGGTCAACTATTCATAAATTCAGTCAATTCTTCATCCATATGATACTTCTAGAACGAGAGAGAGTATGGTCAATAGTAATAACCTAATGGGTCATTCTAATTAGGACTGATACATTAGGAAATCTTTGGATAACTATTTGTCCTATATTTAATATGCATTGGAAAATGTCTTTATTGTGTTTTCTTCCTTGATTTATATCCTCTAATACTACAATCAGGCTATCCCATCTTGACCACACAATCACCTATAGTCAATTATCGCATTTCAGGATGAACCCCCAATGAATGGATTGATCAAGAGAAAAGGAAATTCCTTAGGGAAGTTTAATTTTATTTTTGGGAGGATCCTAAACAAATATTAAGGAAATGTGTGCCCGAAGAAGAACATAGAAGTATTTTAGAGTTTTTTCATTCATCATTTTGTGGTGGTCATTTCTCTTCCAAAATTGCGACATCTAAGGTTCTTCAATGTGGTTTATTTTGGCCAACTTTATTTAAAGTTTCTTTTGAGTTTTGTAAGAATTGCTGTAAATGCCAATCCAGGGTGAATCTTAAGAAGAATGATGCTATACCACTCAAACTTATTATTGAAATAGAAATATTTGATTTGTGGGGCATAGATTTTATGGGAGCATTTCCACCATCACATGGGCACACATCTTCTGATGGTGGGTGATTACATGTCCAAGTGGGTTGAAGCCATTCCCACGAGGACAAGGGATCATATAGTCGTATGGAAGCTTTTAACTGAGAATATATGGCCGATGGTGATGCTATGCCCTAAAGAAATCATTAGTGATGGTGGATCGCATTTCAATAACTCCCATTTCAGGTCCCTCCTTAAGTAGTACAGAGTTCATCATAACATGAAAACTCCTTACCATCCCCAAGCAAATGGCTAGGTTGAGGTTAGGAACTGTGAAATCAAAAAGATCCTTAAAAAGATCATACGTCCAGTTGGTAAGGATTGTAGTGAAAGGTTACCTAACGCATAGTGGGCTTATCAAACTGCCTATAAAGGACCCATTGGGATGTCCCCTTATAGATTAATATTTGGTAAAAAATTTCATCTTCTGGTGGAAATCAAACATCGCACTAATTGGGCAATTTGAAAATTAAATCTTGCTTTAGAAGATGCAGGAAAACACTGAATTTTACAGTTTCAGGAGGTGCAGTATTTGAGGAATGGCATATGAGAACGTGGTGATTTATAATCCAAAATGAAGGCTTTTCGTGACAGGAAAATAAAAATGAACAATTTTTAATGAAAATCAAAAGGCTTGGCTTTATAACTCATGTTTGAAGTTATTTCTAGGGAAGCTTCGAAGCCAGTGGGATGGATCATTTATTATAGTTAAATTATTGTATTACAAATGTTTTTTGATTTTAGATCTTAACTCCAGACGGAAATTCAAAGTAAATGGTCAAATATTGAAGCCATACTTGGAACTCGAATTTCAACAAAAGGAAGTTACGCTGGACCTACACGAGGAGCTGGCAACATAATATTTCCTCAATCAGTCTTCTTAGAGATTAAATTTTCTTTGGAACAATTAAAATTTTGGCATTTACATTTGACGTATTTTGGCTTTTACTTTTAGCATCCTAGCCACTAAATGGCTATCATATGCATATCCTTGATGACCTTCTAAATATCCCTCTCTAGGAAGTTTCATTTTGATAGGGCTCCAAAAAGAGAAACCCAACGGAACGGAGCAAGGAGACACAAGAACAAGTACCTTGTTATAAGTAGGGGGGAGGAAAAATTGGCTTCCAAAATTTTTCTATTCCTTGCATCCTTTCAACTTTGGGTGGTAGCATATATTTGTATGAATTTAATCATGACCATCTTGGAGAATCAGTCACCCTATGTCCCAACAACATGAGTATAGAAGTTAGGCTCATGTAGCGAATCAAATACATCACTTAATGGTATGATCCATGGTCAAGATGCTTTTGTTTATCTTCCGAATGGTTAGGATATCTAGTAGGGTGACGAACATACATGGAATCAAAGGCTTGAAGTACTAACGTTTGAGAGGAATGCCGACTGAGCCACCCATCATATACCGTCCAATGAGTGAATCGTGTGTATAGTTTTCATCTCCACTTAGTGAATCCTCTTTGGGGTAAAATGGTCATATTTTCATTTCTTAAGTACAGAATCACCTTTCCTTGTGCCACCTTGAAAAACCTTTTGAAACCTATGTTATCCTCTTCACCCCTTTTTCCTAGCTTACCCCGCACCATTAACCCATATTCACTCATTCCTATATGTACCCGTCTATTCCCCGCAAGTCCTAGATGCTTATGATATGCTTACTCCCGAGTTTCTTCTATCCTTTCCCTTTGTGATACTACTCTCTTATGATATCTTTTCCTATGTATCCCTCCCTTTGCATTCTTCTATGTCCTCTTATCTTAGTTCATCTTCCTCGTACTAGCATGGGATGCATACAATAATGTGTATTTGATCAACCATCACCTTTTCTCACATTAATCTTCCATTTATGTTGACCCTTGTTGAAAAAAAAATAAAAAAATAATGAAATGAAAAAAAAGAAAAATAGTAGAAGAAGAAAATAAAAAGAAGAGAAGAAAAATATTTTATGGGGTTTCCTATTGTTTTGGAAGCATTTAATTTTGCTCTTTATGACTGGTGATCAATTTATCATCCATGCTTAGTCGTTGTATTCCATCTTCATTTATTTTGGCATACCATTCAGGTGTCATCTACTATTTTCATCTATCATGGGAGTAAGCTATCTAAGTACTCTAAGCCCATCATTTACATTTGACATACCCTTCATTTGTTCTTCACTTCTATCTTTACACATAGTTAGATAGGAGCCTTACTGATGTAACACATAATGCCAGGATCGAACGGCATGTGCTACAAAACAAGGAATTAGATAAATGCACGAGTAGAAATGGATGCACAGTTTAGAAATCATTCTCAACGAACAATGGAGGCAGATTGTCTGAACTAGAACTATCGTTCAATGGATCTTCGAGAAGGGGATCGTCACGTCCAGACACCCAATGACCCGTGAAGATAACTAGAACACCTATGACGTGAGGGTTCAATGACCCAAAGGCGTCCAGGACTCTCTCTATCAAATAATTCAAATCCGAAAACCACAAAGATAAGCCTAAGTCTCGACATAAGTGGCTATCCTATACTTCGTATGTAAAGATTGGTAGTGAGAACAGATTGCGAAAGACAGCACTACAAAAGGTAATAATAATGAAATGTGGGGGGGAAGTGATGGTACCTGAATGTTCGCACGAACTATGGTTGGCAGAGACCTTGACGAATGAAGTTACAGTCGATCGAATTGGTGATACTCGGTGAAGAGGTGGCGAGAATGTGACCCAATGGACAGAGCATGGAGCAGACGACACTTGTAGCGTGCGGGGCCGCAGGTTTGGCGATGCACGTGGCGGCTTGCAGCGCGTGCGCGCGGGCTTGCGGCATGCACGGGCGTACTTGCAGTGCGCGTGCACAGGTGGGCTTGCAGCGGGCGTGCGAGCGACTTGCAGCGTGTGCGCTGACAGCTTGCACTGCGCAGTGTGGCAGACGGTGCACGTGCAGACAGCTGGCTGAGCGCGCAGCCAGAGGCGCGTGTGGCGTGCACTAGGCCGCACTAGTGCATGGAGGATGCGGCAACGTGTGAGGCGTGACGTTGGCTTCCCAGGTGGCACTCAGGGACGACACTGGCATGGAGTACGGGCGTGGGTTGCACGCTCCAAGAAGTGAGTTCTTGGACCTTCTTGACTTGAGAAACAGCCCAAGAAGAAGGATTCTTTGGAGAAACCCGTGGTGGGCTATGATGTTCTTGAAGGGCAAAAGGAACGGTGTACTAGGAAGAAATCTGTGGAAGGTTTCTTGCTGATCAAGGGGGTTAGGCAGGGCACGTTCTAGACTGCTCCAAAGAACTCGAGATGATGTACGGTGGGGCTTCGTTGATGGTGGTTCTTCCACGGAGTGATCTCAACGTGGCAAAGTTATCACGGCGGCGAGGGTTCCACGACCTCATATCGATCTGGATCTACAACTGCTACTCTAACTAAGCGGGAAATGAGAACTCTAAAAAAGAAGATACTTTCAATTTTTCAAGACAGTCTAAGGCATCCTTGGGCATACTAATAATCTCAATTTTAGGGTTTTAAATTCATCCTTGGTAATTGAGATTATTCAATAAAAAATTATTTAACCGTACATAAGAATACTTAGTTAGTGATGAGTAAGGATCGTCTCCATAGGGAACGATGGTTAAGGAATTAATTTGATGGGGGACCATCCGGACGATGCCGGGATGGGACGAGTCCAACCAAACTGGGCTGCTCGCGCCGACGCCCGCCAACCGGGGTTCAAGTACTCCGCGTAAGTGTCATCTCATTTCACGCTTTATTTTGTTTGGATGTCTTTTAGTTTATGGACCTTACGGACTGGGCCGTTGTTTGGGCCTTGTCCATGTTATTTTTCATTTCTCTTGTAACCGTTGAATAGAGGACGAACCACGTCTCGCGACGGTTCCTCCTCTAAACAACGTCACTTGGCACCTATCCTCCCTATATAAGGGGATAGCATGCCCAAGTGAGTTAGGCTTTTGATGAACTGAAAATCGTGTTTTCTTTCTATCGTAGTATCTAGAGAGATTTAGGTAGAAGTTAGAGAGAGTAGTGGGATCGTGGCTGCTCCCTTCCTCACGTCGAGATCACTCTGAGGCCCTTTCTTAAAGATTCAAGCTTTGCAACTCCTTGGAATCATCACGGCTCCTCGTTGAGATCACTCCGAGGACGCCTCCCGAAGATCCAAGAATTGCAGCGCTTGAGTGTTGTTGCCGTCAGCGCTTCCTCGTCGAGATCACTCTGAGGACGTGTCGTCGTCATCACCCGCTAGGACCTTTCGTTCTTGCCACAAGAATCTCCAAGATTCAAGAACCCGCCCTCCTTGCTTGGGTTCTTGATCGGTTAGAATCCAAGAACCCTGGGTTCTTGTTCTGCCGCCACCGCCGACAACCCCGACGTCCGCGCCCCTCCTCTCTGCCACCTCTCCACCTGCGCTATTGTCCCATCATCTCGTAGCCGCCCCTTGCCCGCACGCCGGATCAGCGTCGTACGCCCCAGCCCGCTGCCTCACAGCTTCCTCTTCACCGAGCGCTGACTCTCGGTCGCGTCCCCAGCCCGTGCATCCCGCGCGCGCTCCGCCTTGCATCCGCACGCCGCGCGCCCGTGCGCCGCTTCGCGCCTGCGTGCCGCGCGCCCAAGTGCCATGCGCCCGTGCGCCGTGCATCCGACCGTGCACACCCGCGCGCCCAGAACTCGCGCCCGCGCATGTGCCCTATGCACCCACGGTCCGCACGCCCCAGGCCCCTGCGCGCTCCGCACTCCACCACGCACCCGCATCTCGGGCAACCGACGCCCGCGAACCACTCCATTCGCACGCCGGCTCGCCGCACCTGCACCAAGCCCTCCACCGCCCTAGCGCCTCTGCCCTTTCCTAGCACGTCGATTCCTCTTCACCGGGGATTCGTTGACTCTAGTGCCTAGTCATCATTTGTGACTTCACCGTACGAGAACATCTTGTGGTGGACTCCGTCAATCAGGTATCTTCTCGTCTTCAGCCCCCATTACATTTCAGTATTATTACTTGTTGCAGTGTCGTCTTCCCCTATCAATTCCCCCGCCTAGGACGACGATGATAACTGCTATAGGATAGCCACTTATCAAGAGATAGGGTTTCTTTGTGGTAAAACGACTGCTCGTTGATCCTTAGGCTTGGAACATTTCAGGGCCGTTAGATCGTAATTGGTCTTAAGGGTCATTGGGAGTCTAACTTGATCAATATCTCTCTTAGTGGAAACCATCGAACGTTCACCCTAATTGTAGACGTCTCTTATTGCTCAGTTGGGGTTTTCTTATCCACATTCATTTCATTTAACTGCATTATCGAAATCAATCCACATTTACCGTCGATCCCGATGGAATCGTATTACATCATAATTTCTTATGCTAGTGATGATCAACGAGAGGATAGATGAATACAAGATTCGAGGATATGATGCAGTGATATCGATTACAAAATACATAAGTTATATGTTAATTTAACTAAAAGAAAAGAGTAAGTGAATGTGATGGACACAATGATGAACGACGGTATGAACGCGGATAGTGGTTGGATGTGAAGTGGTACGATGGCGATGATAGAGAGACAAGAGAAGAGTGTAAAATGAGAATGAAGATACGATGATAAACGCTAATTATGTCAACCATGGTGTTCGGAAAGAGATAACATAAGGTGAAGACACTTACCTCGGATCCTTAAGTTCCACCAGGATCACCGTGATTTACGAGTGCGATAAACTCCCCCTCTTCTTTAATGCTTCTTCCCACACACCCACGACACCAAGAACATTCTTGATGGATCTCAAAACTCACTATCTTTCAATCAGCCTACACAAGTAGGGAGCAGATTTAAGATGAATTTCACAATGATCCAGGCCTCTATTTATAGATCAGAGGGTATGGATGGAAAGAGGAGGGGAAGATGAAGCAATGCTGGAAATTTTGGATTCCGCGCCACGTGTACATGAGAAGAAGACAAAAAGACAAAAAGGAAATAGAAGACAGAGAAAAAGGAAAAAGGAAGATTCCTCACAACTGATGTGGCGGCGCGTTAGGGCGCGCCACGTGAGCGCGGGTCCCTTCTTTCTCCTCTCAATAGTAGCCACGTGCGGGCCACGTCGCCTTGCGCAGACCACATGTATACGTGGCCTCATCTGGCGCGGCCACATCGCTACCCGCTCAACCAAGAAAAGACAAAATAGATAAAAGCTAAAATATTCTTTTTTGTCTTCTTCTCCTTCGACCCATGCGCGCATTTTTTGCAAAGAAAAGGGCATCTTTTTGTATTCGTCCACATCATCCTGCACAGAAAATTCAATTTTTTTATTTTTTAGTTATAATTGTAATCATTGCTTCACAAATTGCGAAGCGATGATTGTGACAAAATGATTGGCTGACACCAATCATTAACTCAATTAATGATTGGTTGTCGCCAATCATTATAATCATTTTTAATTTATCGCCGTTCGATGAATCAAAGGGTGACACATGGCGGCAAAAAATAAAAGGCCTCAAAATATTTTTTTAAAAATATTAATTAAAATAAAATCCCAAAAAATACATATAAACATATATTTCGACTCAAAAAAATATATCTTTCCAAATTTAATGTCAAAAAATTCCAGAAAAATCATATTCTGTCTCAAAAATTATATTCTTTTAGAATATATTATTAGAAAAATCCCAAAAATGCAGAAAATTTATAAATTCATTCTAATTAATAGATTTAATAATTTTAAGCTTGATAAACTGCAAATATGAGTAATTTAATGCAGATAAACATGTAAATATGATCATATAAGGTACTAAAAATGCATGTTATCACATACAACCCCTTTATATAGGGAGGGAGGATGCCCAAGTGACCAACAAGGGGGGGAACAATCGCATGACAATATTCCCTTTGAATATACATTACAAAGACGAAAGAAACAACGGATGAGGCCCAAAACATAGTGACTCAATCCGAATCATTCAAGGAAATGAAAATACAAATAAATAAAGCACAATACTTACGAGTAAGAACTACGCCAGATACTTGAAGCTGGGATCATGAAAGTCAGCTCAAGCAGCGCGGCGTAGTTGAACTCATCGCGTGTCGATGTAGTCATGATAGTCCCCCATCACTTGCCACACGTGATTTCTTGATACACAATTGATTCTATGTTTGTATGATAAGTAAAGAATGACTAACTCTTACTTTCAGAAGGGAGGAAACTTATTGGGGAGCCATCATTTGTGAGTGACAAGAGCAAATGAGGGAAAGCATTACCTAGAGTATAGTATCATACTGGTGAGAAGTAGGCTTCACTCCTCATGGCCACCAGCTCTTTCTAAAATCACAAGGGAGTCTTTCATTTGTATTTTAGCATTACATGGGTATAATCATACTTAGATGTGTAGTTGATATCATGATTACTTCTAGCTCATGTTGTTAAGATTATAAGTGTGAATGGATCAACCAAGAGACTATAAATGCCATTACTAAGGGTCTAGCAATGATCTAAGTTGGGGGGTCTGATAACATACATTTTAGTAGCTTAATATGACCATATTTACATGTTTATTTTCATTATTTAACTATATATGTATGTTATCAAGCTTAAAATGAGTATATTTAATTTTAGAATGATATTCTGGATTTTTGGCATTTTTATGTATTTTTGAGATTGTTTCTAAAAGCAAAGTCTGAAAGAATATAATTTTATGAGACTATATGATTTTATGGAATTTTTTGACATCAAATTCAGAAAGATAAAATTTTTATAATTTAAAATCTATATTTATTTTTATTTTTGGGCCTTTATTTTATTAAATAAAAATTTTAGAACATATTTAAAGTTTTTTATGTGGCGACGCCACGTGTTGACAATCGATTCGATCAAGTTTAATGATTGGCGACAACCAATCATTAAGCTCAATTAATGAGTGGCGTCAGCCAATCATTAAAGTAAGTAGTTATGGAACACTTTTTCTTTCATTGTGAGATTGCTATGGATTGTGGCCGCCAATTTACTCACCATTCGCATCCTCTCTTACGCACCCATACTACGCTAACACCAATAGAGTGTTTTGACAGGATCTTTATCTCATCAACACGCTCTAAACCTAGCCCTTACCTACACATCACTATAGCATAATTGCTATGGGAGCTATGGAAAGGGCAAAATTATTATCGTTTTGTAAGGTCTACCATGAGAGGAATAGACGTCATGCACCATGGCAAGCAATGGCTACAGAGAACACACCATCTTGTACTGCCCATTTCCCAATGCTCCCCAATTACATGTGATATACTATGCACCTAGGGAATCCCGAGAGCTTTGATTTCAATGGCCACTCGGTTGCAGATTGTCCATTGGGATCCACTGCCAATAGGCTTTCTAAAGCTCAATGTGGATAGTGCAGCCAAAGGGAACCCTAGCCCAACAGATGGAGGTGGTATCCTACGAGACCACGCAGGGAGTATCATTTTTGCTTTCTCATCTTTCTATGGAGTACAGAAAAATACCACAGCCAAAGCCATGGCGATACATGATGGCTCGCTCCTCTACGAGGAGCAAAACCTTCATAGTAGCATCCTAGAATCAGACCTCACAATTGTTGGCCAACATGCCCTATGTAGGCTCATGCTCCTAGTAGCATCTCCAAAGAGTCTGGCAATACATCATGTGATGCCGCCCACGCGTGGCCAGCATTCATCATTAGTTGTACAAGGGGAACCAAACAGTAGATGCCCTTGTCAACCATGCGGTAGGTTCTCACACCCCCTCCCTATACATCACTTAGTAGGACCTTCCTCAAGCGGCTCTCGGATGCCATCGCATTGAGAGCCTCAACTTGTCTACTTTTTGCACGCGTCGCATTCTATCGCATGTTGGCCATCGCGAGAGGTATAGTGCATGGAGTACTAGAGGCGGGAGTGCGCGACCTCTCGCCTAATAGATGTGCCATCTGCACACATCCACGATGATATATAATGACGGTACGACATGAGCACTTATACTCCATGCATCACCACCTTTGTGAGACACAAGCACACTATGGGTGCCTGCGGCCTTCTCTGAGAGCTTCACCAGTACCATCTTTGTATCTTTTCCTTTTTTTGCATTCTGGGTGTGGGCAAGTAAAGTCCGGGTGTAATTTAGACATTTACGGTCGCTCCACACCTATAAACACTTATAAACACTTCACTTATTATATAAAACCTCCCTTGGTAGCATCCAGGGCTCCGGCTCCGGGGCAGGCGACCGATGATAGTAATGATGACCTCCTGACCCTTGTCAGAATGATGACGGTGTCTATGGCTCCGAACAAACCGAGTCCATGGGTGCTCTCATGTAACCGACGGGCTCGGCCCATACCTATGTTCCCCCTTCCTTCCTTCCCTTTTTTCCTCTTCTTTCTCCCTCTCTATTCTCTTCTGCGGGTAGGAGAGCGGTGGCAGCGGCGAGGGGCTTGCAGGCACCGAGAAGTGGCGAGAGACAGATGGGAGGGGTGAGAGACCTGCGGGTCTCTTTCTCTCCTCTTTCCTCTTCTTCCTCCTCCTTTCTTCTTCTTCTTCCTTCCTTTCCCTTCTTTTTTTCTTCCTCTTCCTTCTTCTGCTTCTCCTTCTTCCTTCTTCTCTTCCTCTCTCAAGAGGCCGTCGACCTTCTATCTATTCCAAAAATTCAATATGACTTAAGACTTAAGGCCGGTGTGCCTTCGCCTCTGCCTTGGCGTGCCGATTTGACTGGGTGTGAACCGACAACTGTCAATGGCGATGGTGTGGGCTTCGGCGGCGTCTTTGATGGAGTAGGGTCTCTTGCTCCATCACCATGTATCAGTCTAGTTAATGACTCCAACGGCCTAATAACCTTTATTGGTCTTCCAAATTAATTAAATATCTCATCATATAGATTAATTAACATCGGATCAATTTAACCCAATAGATAGGTTGAGTCTCCAACACGTGGGGTGCCAAGCTACACCTCGTGATCTAGAAGATACAAAGGGGAGTATATCGACTCACTCACAAAACATGTTCGCCATTGGTTATCGTGTATGTACAGTCCCTCATCCACTTGATGCTCCTTGGAAGACTTAGGGTATGGTCAATTGTCAAACCCTAATCGGTCATCCGATTTAGTACTGAAGCATTCAAAAATCATCGAAGAACTCTTTTGTCGATATTTCACTACGTTGGCCAAAGACTTCATCACATCGTCTTCCTTGAGCTGTCACCTCTTATACCGAGGGTGGAAGATCCCATCTTGACCACTCAATCATCTTCGTGAACTTCTTGATGCCCGAACTAAGACCGTTTAGAATCCCATGATTAGAGACTCATTGGCCAGAGTCAAAGTACAATCATCCGTCCACAAGATGTCTTTGGTGTCTTATGTCTAAGGACCACTTACACAACCGTGACGTGAATTGACCTCATTGACAGTTCATTATAATACTATTCAGGGATTCGTACAGATCAATTCAGTGAACTCTTTACACTAAGAAGCACCCACTATCTATCCTTAGTGTCTCCACACTAATGGCTATGGGACTAGCCATACTTATCATATGAGTGAGGCTAGATAGTGCTATTCCATTCAAATAATTTGATGTCCTTCTCGCGTATCCTTCAAATAGGAATTTTTAGAACACATGCTTAAAGACTAGTGATCTCCGTATTTACATCTCGTCATAATTCACTAAGTCCGATCATGTATTCATGGACTTCATTATAAGCATCACACATGCACTATAATGAATATGTTCTATTAATAAATATGAAATGAGATGTGGAAAGTGTGATTGGCTTGCTGGCCACATATATTTCCTTCAACATGTACGGTAACTGATGACGGACAAGATTCCATAAGAGTATTCAAAGACTACTCTTCATCTTCTAGAACACAAAGTAAAGTATGGCATCCCACTGACTAGAAACTTAACCTATAGATGGGTTAAATTGATCTTCTATTAATTAATCTATATGTTAATATAGTTTGGTCAATAAATGTTCAATAAATGTTCTTATAACCTATAGGTTGGTCAATAAATATTCTTGGATATTAAAGGTATTAATTAGAACGACATATGGGAATAGAGGGTCACGCACATAGGACTAAAAGGGTATTGGAAGCAAGGAATAACTGTTTTGATCTCGGCATTGGTTTTTGGCTAATACCTATACATAAACTTCAGTACAGTCTCGATTCAGTCAGACTTCGGTTTCGGCTTGGTAAAACCCATAAGTTTGGTCACATGTCCCTGAAAAAAAATTATATTGAAAGCTTAAAATCAAACAAAAAATTTAGGTAAAAATACTGATTAAAAGAGTTAAATAAACAGCTGTACTACATAATGATTCTATTATTTCCATGTATTCACTACATAATCAAATACAAAACTGTATTTGTGGCACATTTTATATATTTATAATTTCATAGATTTACATATTTACATAGTCATACATGTACATATTTACATAGTCATATATTTACATATTTATATATTAAAATATTTAAGTATTTACACAATTACATATCTAGGTGTTTACATTTTTGTGTAATTATGTACTTGCATATTAACACATTCATGTCATTTCTGTATTTTTATATTTATACTATTTGTATATTTTTATATTTATATTATTTTCATAATTATGTTTTTTTCATATTTGTTTATCTATATTATTTTCATATTTATGTATTTTTTATATATGTTATTCGTGTCGTTATCTGATTTACGTATTTATGTACTTTTGTATTCGCATTTTTACGTTATTTTCATATTTATGTATTTTATGTATATGTTATTTGTGTATCTATCTTTCTTTGTATTTATCTTATGTTTATTTTTTATATATGTTATTCATGTATTTATCTGATTTGTGTATTTATGTATATTTTGTACTTTTTATTTGCATATTTATGTATTTTTCATATTTATCTTTTTCGTATATGTTATTTGTGTATCTATCTTATTTTTGTATTCATGTATTTTTTGTATATGTATTATTTTGGTATATATTGTACATTTATATCATCAAAATCTTAAAGATGATTGGCGCAGTTGGTGCAGGACCATTGTGAGCTCATAACCAACCAAGGTTCAAATCTGTCTGGTGGCATAGTTTATAAATATTTTGTCCAATATAGTATTCCGTCTGGTTTTTGGTTAGGTTTTCTGGTGAAACCGAACCCGGTACCGAACTTTTGGTAAACCCAAAATTCCCAAACCGACGGTATCAGTTCGGTTCGGTTTTACCAAATTTTTGTAGGAAATGGCAAACCCTAAATGGAAGATATACTTAATAAGTATAACAAAAGGGGGACACCCATTATAGGTGCCTAGGCAAGCCAGATTTGAGCAGCCCCAATTTTCTGCTGTCTCTACCTTCTCTACTCATTCCAGAAGTCACTTTGACGGTAAGAAGAATCACAAGATCTTCAAGGAGTGGTGGACTAGGAGAGGAGATACAGAAACGGTCTAGTCATGTGGATACCGCTAGAAGCTGAGCAATAGATCTGCTTGAAGAAACTCTCCCAGGAAGCAATTCAAGGGCGGAAAAAGTTATCGAAAAGGTACTCAATGTTTTAAATGTACTAGAGATCATTTATGAAATGATCTAAAGCTTCCACTGATGAAAATAATTTTGTCATATCAAAACTATAGCCCCCCAACCCAACATGACCAACCTTGAAAAATTCAAACACATGATATCAAAAGGTTTGTTAATAAATGGATAAATGAACAGTAAAATGAATGTGTTATAACAGTGTTGTACAGACTTCTCCATCGAGGACGATATTATAATCTGGAAAACTAGACAGAGAATGATAAAAAAACATCAAGATGATGATAAAGCGCATCGTGCAACGTGTATAGTTAACAAGGACTTATGGATATAGAGAGTAGGGAAAAAGAAGGAAAGAAAGCCAATAGAGGGGCTAAGAATGACAAAAGAGAGAGAATAAGAACTCATGTATGCCGCTCTTCAAGCCATCACAGCCCCACTGCTGGTGTTGCCTCCTGCCAATGGCGCTACAATGCTTATGGTGTCATCAACTTTGGAGAGAAATGCTGCTATTTCTAAACCTCCTACCGCCATTAACAAGGGCTCGCCAATAATTTAAGAATTGAAGTACTAAAATTTTTATTAAATGTCTTAATAAGATACAAGGTTGTATCTTATTATATTAAGACATATTTTAAATAGTTACAGAAGCCAAAAAGCCCAAATATCCGATATGCATATTGCAATATCAGATATCAAATCCTGAAAATATTTTAAACTTCAAAACACTCAGATATAACAGATACAATGCCATTAATTCCCGTTATTCATATCTAATGATGGATAATGGATATGGAAAACTGATAAGGAACAGAATGACTGTGTAACTCTTTCTGTTATTGAAATTTGCTATCCATTTCTGTAACAATATCTAAACAATAGCTCCTTACTCGACGCTGGATGACAGTGTAAGGTAAAAGCCCTACATGAGCTTTTTGCTTCATGTACATGCCGAGGCCTCTGCAAGCATAAGTATGCATGCTTAGAGGTCATCCTACAACCATGTTTGTAATAATGTTTAAACCCTACCTTATGCAACCCAATAGTCATGTCCGAAGTGATAATCATAAATAACATGCTATTTTAAAAAGTAATTTCATTTATTTTATGTGCTTATTTCCATTCAACTGACCCTAAATGCATGTTACAAAAGATTTAATGATTTATGGAACTTTTAGAATGAATTTCTCACTTTTTTTAATTTTTTGGTATTTTAACATAATTTTATGATGGCGAATTTATAAAGAAAATAATTTATAGTCATAATATATAATTTTGAATTTATTTAAATATTTTTAATGAATTTATTAAAATTTTCCATTCCTAGGGTTATATGCCATACTGGTTGTCCACCACACAAATTGGAGGTGAGAGAAAATAAGATGGCTTAGATTACTCCAATTTCAAAAAATGATTTCTAATGATCCAGATGGAGTTTCGGGCTTAAATTTTGAGGGTTATTCCATATTTACCTCCTTTCTCATCCACTTTCTTGCAACTATAAATAGAGCTCCCATCCTTTTCAAAACTTTACCTTATATTTGTACCTACTTACGATTAACGAAGTGATTTGCTTATTTAAAACCTTGTTTGGGTCCGTTCTTGCAATTCATGAGTGAGAGATTGAAGGAGCGACCTTTAGATCAATACATATAAAGAAAAAGCACCACTCGGCCCATGGGGCACGTGACACCAAGGTTTGTGTGATCTGTCTTTGTCTGACTTACGTCTATCTTTTTTCCCAGGTTATCATCTCCTATAGCCAAGGTTTTCACAAGCACACATGCCGCCTCCAGCTCTCTGACTCATCAGCATGTATCCCCCTCCATCTCTTTCACAATGGCAATGGTAAAATTGTCATCACTCACCCCCCCCTTGTTGGTATGTATTCACCCTCATCTCTGTCGCAAACAACGGCAGTAGCTCTTGTGCTCACATACCCACACTTAACTTACATTCATTTGTCATCCATCAACCGACACTTTCAAAGTGCAGATAAAGGTATTTACATTAGAATTAATTAGTATTGTGACTATAAATTATATTAAATATTGGAATTTTTGCTATAAAGTTTGAATAGATTAGATTATATCAGATTAATATTTTATGGCCTTCCTATAATTATTTTAAATTAATTTTCACTAGTTTGATTTCATTGAATTAGATGTAATTCCAAATTGACTACACCTAAACATTGTCACCAAATTTCCGCCATTCAAAGTCATGGGAGATAACTTTAATACACTACTGCGAAATTAACATAAAAATATATCTCCTCGTGAAAAGAAGACGGTCTACCTTTACATATCCTGAGGCTCCTAAGGATTCGACATCATCTAGCGACCACTATTTTCGGTTGAAGGCGGAAGTATCTTAATAAGCAAGGTCACCACGTACATTACAGATTATTATTTTTTGTGATTGTATTTGAATATACAGTAGTAAGCCAAGCACACCAAACAACATGATGGAATGATCTTAAGTATGCATAGCCCAGCAAAGTAGATCCAGTAGGGTGAGGTAGTGAAACTTGTTTGCACCCTTTAGATTCCCATTCTTCTGTTGTGACCCTTTTTTTTCAGAACGGCACCTGAAAAGGGTAAAGAGATGCATCACATTGTCTGTAGAATCATGCCGTCAGTGCCATCTCCATCGCAGGTTTATGATAATATTCCTTCAGTCACGAGGCATCATTGAAAACGAGAGGCAGCCATTTATCATCCAAGTAGAGAGAGAGATTAGTTTTATCACAGCAGGGAGAGAGAGATAAAAAGAGAGTGAGTGAAGGAGATAGAAGAGAGGAGAGAGATAAAGGGAAGGAGGGGGAGAGTAGAGAGGTGAGTTTTATCACAGCGGGGAGAGAGAGTTAAAGAGAGAGCGAGTGAAGGAGAGAGAAGATAGGAGAGAGGAGAAAGATAGAGGGAAGGAGAGGAGGAGAGTAGAGAGAGAGAGAGAAGGAGAGAGAACAGAAGAGGGAAAGACATAGGACTGGAGAGAGGAATTCAGGGAGGGGAAAGAGAAGAGGGAGTGAGAGGAAAGCGAGAGGATGGGAGAGAGGAGAGAGGGAACGAGAGAGGGAGCGAGAGGAAAGAGAGAGGACGGGAGAGAGGAGAGAGGGCGAGGAAAGAGAGAGGAGAGAGGGAGGGAGGGAGAGGGAGAGGGAGAGGGAGAGAGAGGGGGATGAAGGGAGAAGGAGACAGAGAGAGAGAGAAAGAGAAAAGTGGGAGTGCTCATTGGGATATATCATGACATTAGTGGTATATCATGACATTAGTGGTACATAATCACTTAGTGGAATCATCAAGGAGAACACAAATAAGGACCATCAACAATTCTTCTCCAATGACAAGCACAGAGAGATAGGTTCTTACCTCATCAAGCTATGAAGATGAAAGATTAGGCGCATCCGAGCAACCAGCTGAAGAACCATCTATCTCGAACCATACTTCATTCACCCTACCAATGATCCTGAAGGGTGAGTTGTACTGGGCAATGGAGTAACCGTTGGCACCGCCACCGGAGGCAGTGGCATTCGCCCACGGGGTCTTGGCAAGGCTGGCTGAGAGCGCTGCCGCCTCAGTGGCAACATTGCTATCCCTGGCAAAGCCCGAGAATCGGCGGACAGCAACACAACGACCCGGCCAAGTCTCTGAGTGGAGATCAAGCTCTGGGAGAGGTACTGGCGGCGCCGCCTGGAATTTCTTCGGGAGATAGAAGCGGACGACATAGGCGAAGGAATGGAGGGGGCCTGCTCTGGGGAGGATGCTGGTAAGGACAGGAGCTGTCATGGCAATCCTTGAGTTGTTGATGTTTGCCCCTTGTATGTATTGGAAGAGCCTGCGCAGTGACGTATTGAGCAACGAAATTTCACTTCAAGGTTACCGCCATGAACCAACAGGCAAAGAGAGAGAGAGATGAGACAATTATGAAATACCTAGAATCAAGGTGAAATCTCCGCATAAATATTCAAGACCAATGCCTTGGCCCAGAGAGAAAAGGGAGAGAGATGCGTGGGATGATGAAATACCAATAACCAAGGTGAAAGCTAGAGATAAACATTGACGGCATTGCCTTGGCCCACCAAAAAAAGGAGAGAGAGAGAGAGAGAGAGAGAGATGAGGAGATGATGAAATACTGATGATCAATGAGAGAGCAGGGAAAAAACATTAAAGGGCGCAATGTGAATCAACACGTTAGAGAGATGTGACCACAGAATTGATTGACAGCTCAGATTGTTCACCAATAATTATTTCTGAATCTGAGTCATTCATTCTAGCTGTCTGGAGATTGAAAACAGGAAAACAGCTAGATTGACTTTTTCAAGACAGGATCTGCTAAAAAAAATCAAGACATTTCTCCAAGATATGCTTTATTGGAATAGAAGATATCTTTAATGGATAATGTCAATTCTCCTCTTACTATAAGGCCAATCAAATATACTTGGTGGTCACTCGACAAAATAATCAAAGGTAAAGGAGAATTGACACGTTGATCGATCTTCCCTTCCCCCTTAGACTTATTGCAAAAAAAAATTTGACAAAGTCGGCTGATAAGAATACAGATGCAGGGGCACATCGCATGAAGAAGATTAAGGAAAAACAAAAAAGGAGAATTAAAAGGGTTAACCATTTTCTTCCTCTTTAAGGATTAGCGTGAGAAGTGTTTCAGTATATGACCAACTGCGAAGGCCCTTCCATCAATGATTGACCGTAACGTGAAAATTTAAATCAAAAATGCTTTGAGACGTCCCATTTCAACCCCCCTCGGAGATTGGATCAGCAACGCCGTTCCCTCGTTGAAGAAAAATAATAGCAAGTACTTGAAAAAATATCATGCTGCAAAATCGCAAAATGCACATCGAATTTAATGTTAAAACCACAAAAGATGAAATCTACCGACAAAAAACATGCTAGGGTTTCCGACCAAGAGAAAAACTCAGTACCCATGAGACGAAATCAATAAAGGAAAAATTTACCGATGAAACCCATCTCTCGTCGCCATCTCAAAGGACATCGCTGCAGAGGCCGCTGATGTCCATGCAGACTCCCGATAGAACCGCAACTCAAAATCTGATTCGGAGTGGATGACGGAGAATTGAGGAGATTCTATGCCCAAACTGTACCCAAGAAGAAGTGTATACAGGAAGAGATCAAGAGCCACGAATTTACAATTCATCCGCCCCATCTTTGGAATACCCAATTCAAAGGTGCAGTCTTCTTCTAGTCCCAAGCTTTACTCTTACTTGACAAACAATAAGCGTTGATATATTTATAAAAATAATCCCCAGGTGGTCTCTCGGGTACAGTGCAGGGACGCGGATGGGACGATTTTTCGTCTGGGACGGAAAATCGTCCCGTTCAAGGGTTTGGACGAAACTCGGGACTAAAATTCATCCCGGGGACCACCGGACTAGACAGTTTTCATCCAATGGGACGAAAAAACCGTTGGTCCGGAGGTTTCGGACGATGTACGGATGAATGTGGACGAAAAACCGTCGGATGACGTCAAAGTAGCCACGTGGCCACACTATGACAATTTGCATCAAAGTCCCTGTGTTTTTCTGCGCGTGCAAACTGACGCCTCAGAAATGATTGGTACATATGTCCCTTTATATTCTCTCTCCTCCGTATTCCCCTAAAAACCTAGAAAAATCTACATTAATTTATTAAAAATATAAAATGGGTTTTTTTCCGGGACGAGGGAAGGGACGGTTTTTTTCCCGGACGGGACAAAAATTTGTCCCTGGAGAACTGGACGGGACGGTTTTCGTACCGTCGGACGAAAAATTTGTCCCGTCCTTCGTCTGTGCAATGAATCCGGACGTCGGACGGGACAAAATTCATCCCGTCTCGTCCATCATCTACGTCCAGGATACACTGGAACTATAGTCTCGGACAATAGGGTTGAACATTTAGGACCGAGGACCGGTTTGACCAGACCAAACCGGGACCGAAGGTCCTCCATTTGAGCGTGGACCAGTTTGTCAAATAGGTTTAGGTCCAAGGGTTGAAACGGACTGGAACCGCACGTGAATAATCAAATACTTATTTAATATTTTTATAAGATTCTAAAAATATCAAAGCCAACTCGCCAGTGGGGTTTCTAGTGAGCTCAGTGTAGTTGCCAAATATTTGACCATCCGTTGGCAGATGTATTGGATATTTAACATAACCATGAACACGAATTTGATGTACTTTGACTTTTACATTGACTAGTCAACCTGACCAGACCTGGACCGATCCAGACTGGACGGGGACCGAATAAAAATGGACTGGAAATTAAATGAAGTTTAGGTAAGGTTTAGGTCTTTTCTAAAGACCAGGAACAGACCGGGACCGTCAAATCCTATAAGGCAACACTGAATAGATATCTGAGTACGACCCTAGGGTTCTAAGCCTGATTCTATAAGCAATCCTGCGACAAATTCAATGAAGGCAATGGCGGTGCTAGTGTTTGGCAGCCCAATATTTAGATAAATTTTGGGCAGTTTCAAATTACAGATATCAGATATTGGATGGATATCGAGATCCATGTGTTGCCGATAGCAGAACGAAGGTTGCATTGCCTTTGTATATGAGGATATTCGTATCAAACATTGAAACCATATTTCTAAAATGGAAATGCATTCTAAAAATAGTATCCGAATAACAATAGCTGATATTCTAATACTGATTTAAGAAGCAAAAACCATTGTACTGTACAGATGAAACAAAATTTTAAATTAGTATAGATACTCTTGAACAAAATAATTATAAAAAAAGCTCTGTGCTCTACCCACCATAATTTATAAATGTTGGAAATATTAATTATATCTTTAAGAAAACCTTTAAGAAATATGATAAATGCTTAAGAATATAATTTTTCTAGCTTCTTATAGATTAGTTATGCAATTATAAATTATTTAAAATATATTTCTATTTATATGTCAGATACTGAAAAAACTGATATTTGTCATCAATACAGAAGTCATCATCCCACCCTTAATATGAAGATAGATCCTGATATCGGTACTGTAGCAACTGAGATCCTGCCATCAGTACATACGGATTTCCGATAGGCCTCTTTCGCTAAACTGTTCAGCATTCTTCTTGATATTGGATGCTGATATCAGGCTTGGGACGGCCGAACACTGGAGTCTGGCTTCTTTCTTACGTACCCCCCCTGCCTCTGGGATGCAAGCCTGTTTCTGGCATCAAATATATGACTATCGAATGACTTGTCTTACTGTTGCGGCCGTGGAAGAATGGAGTCTGTGTGTATATTTGGATATTTATAAGCATTTTACGCCTACAATCTCTTCAAAAAAACCAAATAGTAACATATATAAGACCCCCATGGTCAGTGTTTTTTATTATATATTAAAGCCTGACTATACACTTCAACTCACCATCACTTCTTTCTAGTTAAACCCTAGAAGATCTTAATTTGCTTAAAAGTATAAACATCATGTTATTTAGACCTGTGCCCCATTAGGAACAAAACTACTGTTTCTGGCTTTTGGGGGAAGCTTTGCGTTACAGAATGGTTTATAAGGGTATTTTGAGAAAATTCTCCCGTTCAAAACGCGGGAAATCGCTCCTTTGCATGAAACCACTAGAAGTTCTTTTTGTCTTCGTCTGGGCCTGCAAACAATCATCTCGGTTGTCTTCTTTCCTTGGTTGTTATTTTGATCCATAGCTTTCTTAAGGCACTGATTAAGGTTAATCTGCAGAAATTATAGTCAGTACTGAAGCGTTTTATCGCGTTAATGTCGTCGAATGCGATTCATTCGAAGGCGGAAGGTTTTCTCAGCTTTTCTCAGGTTTGTCAAATTCAAATTTTGGGTTTTACCGAGTTGAAAGTTGTGTTGATTTTTTTGATATTTCTGCTTTTTTTATCTCGTTTCCCTCCATATGGAAATTAAATCATGATGCAGTTGTTCTTTCCTCTGCAGAAACTTGACGATGATATGCAGAAGTTGGCTCTGAAAATTAAGCATCACGAGGACAATGTAAAGACGTTGAAGATCAAGATCAACGAATTGGACGAATCGATCTATGAAAAGCAAGGTTATTTATCGGTTGATATCTTTCTTGCCCAGAGAGTTGCTTAACCTAGTATCTAATATCAATCTAACGGAGAAAGAAATGATACACTCGATCTTAAAATAAAATAAATGGAGTCAAATTTCACTACGATTTCGTGGTAACAAAAATGTCATATATTTCTCCCAAAATGTCTATTTCACTTCCATCTTCTTCGAGATCAACATTTTATTCATTCCTCAATTTTTAAGTAAAATAGATGAACTTTTTATGATCCAGTGGCGCTTGGAAAATACCACTCATCGGCATCAAGCGAAGAGCTAAATTCTGTCAGTAATCAAGAGTCTGAACAGCAGACTGTCAAATGCATATTAAACTTGGAAACTACGGCAGCCTCTATAATATGCAGTTTAAAACTCCAACCATCTCTATCAATTCAATCATTCCCATCTAAAGATGTGATAGGCGTGGTGGCACAACTTGGTAAAGTCGATGATGACAACTTAAGCAGGTAATTTTTTTCTGATTATTCTTTTTTCTTGTTGTTGCATGGGGTATTTTTCTCCGGTTTAAATCAGTGTTCCTCATGGCCAGACTCCTTGCGGAGTTTTTGGGATTAGAGACAATGCTCGCCATAGTTTGCAGGAACTTTCAGAGTGTAAAGGCTCTTGAGGATTACGGCGAGGATGATGATATTAACAGGAATGCTGGTCTCCATGGCATTGGGTATTCCGTTGGAAGAATCATGGATGGAAGATTTCTGGTTATTTCTCTGGAAAACATAAGGTGACAAGAAAAAACCAAATAAATTTTCATGTTATTATGGTTGCTAATAATCTCTACTGCAGGAGTTATCCTGGTAAGTTTGTATCTAATGATCAGCAAAGGCGACTTGATCTGCTGAACCCCAAGTTAAGCGGCGGGGTAATTCCGCCGGGGTTTCTGGGTTTTGCGGTGAACATGATCTATGTAGACCCAATGCACTTGTCTTGCATCACTCACCATGGAAAGGGTCTCAGGGAGACTTTATTTTACAGCTTATTTTCCCACCTTCAAGTGTATAGAACCAGATCTGAGATGTTGCGTGCCATTCCGTGCATCAGCGACGGCGCCATCTCTCTTGATGGAGGAATAATAAAGAAATCTGGAATTTTCTCCCTTGGTTTCAGGTGATATAGATACTGTATTTCTGTCGTTTTATTTCTTTATGTTAAATTTTGTCATTCTCTGTTTTTTTGGTGGGGGGGAAGAAAGAGACTCAAAATTTATCCTTGTGATCACCAGGCGCTTACCACTCTGCTAAAAAAAAAGTTTATTTCTTCATTTTACTAAAAAAGTTTTAGAAGAAAAAAGAAAGATCACTTGGAATTGGTGATCAACCCGATACTATTTAGATATAAACATGTGTTACAAGGATGACCGAAATCGGCCGCCCCCCAGCCATTCTTGTCCTAAGTCAGTATACAACAAGGTCCTCCAATTTTACTAAAAGCTATGGTTGAGTGTTACTTTATTTCTATGCTGTTTTATTTGTTTTGTTCCTTTTTTAATTATTCTTTCCATTGTGGAGAAATAACATAAGAAACCTGGATTATTCTCCCTTGGTCTCAGATGAAAATTGATACTCTATTCTTCCCAGTTTAATTTATTTGTTGTTTTTTTTCATTGATTTCTGTTTATTTGATGGTTTTCTGGGAAACTGTTAATTAGGGAAGAAGTTGCGGTAAGATTTCCATTGAGTTGTGGAATACCAAAACAGCCCCACAACATAGTTCAGATTGAGGAAGAGCTCAAGCTTCTACGCTGGAAGAGGGAGAGATTATCCGAAGACGTCAAAAGAGAAGAAACACTCAAGAAGAGTGTTAAATCTTCCTTTGAAAAAAGAAAACCTGAAGCAAATAAACTCCAAGATGAGAGTATGCAATGTGTGATCAAGGTTCTCACCAACCTGCCCATTGACTTGGTCTGACAGAAGGTCAACCCTCGAAGAACTGGAACGAGTAGAGTTGATTTTTAAGTATTTTGCAAGCGAAAAGGTCATTGAGGTCAGCGTGGTAATTTTTTGTGGTATATGTAGCATTTACCATGCTTTAGTGAACCAATGCCAGAGCCTTTTTCTGTCATTTTGATGTAATATGATACAATGTAAATGGATATTTTGATACAACAAAGAATTCTGAATTTTCCCTCAAAAAATATGGACTTAATCTTGATCTTTGTGCAGAAGAAAGCCCCTGTTTATTGGCCATAAACTATCATAAAAAACATGATTTAAATCATCTGGAACAGAATTGAAGAAAATATAAAACAACACCGGGGATAAGGAGGAACATACTTTCATGTTCTAGCCGCCAGTGTCGACCTCATCTGCGCTGGTGATAAAGCTTGGGAAAGCCATAGTTATGTCTCTGCGCAAAGTGCCATGCCCATATTCACTTAAAACTTGTTTGTAGATAGATAGATAGATAGATAGATAGATAGATAGATAAATAATAGAGCTGGAAAAATTCATGTGCAAAAATCATGCAGCCATGCCAATACTGCATGAAGTTTAATATATACTATACAGAGAGTTAGAGAGACTTGGAAAATGCGAAGCCCATACTCATTTAAAGCACGAGTATATAAATATATATTTATATATAGAGAGAGAGAGAGAGGTGGACAGAGAAAGCTGGAAAATGCCATGCCCATATAGTCATGCCCACAGTCATTAAAAGCAAATTGATAGATACAGAGAACTAGAGAGAGAGAGAGAGAGAGAGAGAGAGAGAGAGAGATAGCTAGAAAATGACATGCGCAAAGTCATTTAGAGCACATTTTTTTCAAAAATAAATAAATTTAGAGCACAGATAGAAAGAGCGCTGGAAAATGACATGCCCGTGGTTTTTAAAGTAAGTTTTATAAATATGTGGATGATAGAAAGACGGATGCAGAGAGACTGGGGATCAAATCTCTTGACATTGGGTATAACCCCAAAGATGAGGTAACAGAGGAACTCACTTCAAGTAGGGAAGCGTCATGTTCTTCAAAAGAGAGGGATTTTTCGTCACGAAATCCTTCCACTCTTCCATGTCAATTCTTCCATCTCCTTTGGCGTCTGCTTCTTTGAAAGTCTAGAAAGCCAAAATACAATTTTTTGGTGATATCCCTCTGAGAGAATAGATGATGATAAATATTAACCAGCGAGAATCATGAAGCAACCTTTTCCACTATTTGTTCTACCACATCATCTGACAACGTTAGATCTGATTCATTTAGTAGCGCGATGACCATCTCTTTCAGCTGTTTAAAAAAGATGAAAGAAAAATAATATTTAGAGGCTGGTGGTTAAATTCGGTACAAGTTTTCTCTAACTTGTCCTTCGCAGTCCGAGATATTTCCTGGTAAAAAAATTTCCAACATGCCTTAGAAAGTAAAAATAAATGGCTCGTAATAAGTGATACCTCATCACGTTCAATGCACCCAGTCTGCCTTAAATCGTACAATCTGAACGCAACTGCCAGGAAGAACGAAGTTTATGAACAATTGGTGAACTATTTAAAATCCAAATTAAAATGAGAAAAAAATAAAAATGATAACAGGTGATATATGCCCAAAAAGTGTAGAAATTAGCAAAGGAAGAAAGGTTCATAAAAATATTAAAAGCTGAGAACAGGTGATATAATCCCACATAGATGAAGAAATTAGCAACGGAAGAAAGGTTCATAAAATTTATTAAAAACTGAGAACACGTGATAGAAGCCCACATAGATGAAAAAATTAGCAAAGGAAGAAGGGTTCATACATGCGATTTTGTCTGCGATCGGAGCTCCGGGATGAAACACATTTAGAGAGCGGACGAACTCTCCGAATTCGATGACCCCATTGCGCTTGATGTCAAATAGATCAAATACCTGCACATTTATGTCTGACAAGTGAACTTAAATATCTTCGTTAAGGGGTTTGACAATGAATTCTCATTTATCTCACATCGTTAACCTTATTTAATTATCAGAGAGAGAGAGAAAGAGAGTTGAACAGGGAGTATTTGAGAGAGAGAGAGAGAGAAAGGGAGGAAAGAGAGCTTGAGAGAGACATGGAGAGAGCCAGAGAGAGAGAAAGCACGCTAGAGAGAGAGGGGGAGGGACTTTTAGAGAGAGATTTTGAGAGAGAGAGAGAGATAGCTTACCCTATCAGCAAACAGGTTCTTGTTGTTGCTGTTCCTGAAGAGTGCGAGCAGAAATTCCTCCTGGGTAGAAATTGAAAAGGACCGAAGAAAAAAGAAGGAATTCAGTTGACTAGAGCAAGGAAGAATCATGGGGAAAAATCAAGGAAAGAAAAAGACAGATATACCTTGTGAATCAGACCGTCTTTTATAATGGAACCGCTGATCTTCTTAAAAAGTTCATAAAGCGCCTGCACCTCATTTACGGTAACTGACAAGAATTTCATGGATTTCAGTAGTTTTTCATTGGATGGAAAAATTATTTGAAATCATTAGCAGCAAAGTTTCACGAGATTTTTACAGAAAGTTTCAGAAGCGAGGAGGTTGGGTTCCTCATATCCAGGGGTATGCTTCTGGTGTTTCGTGGAAACGCAACCCATACACAGATTAGAGAATCTTGATTAGACAAGTGGTGCACACTTCTGTCTTCTATGCCTGCAGAAAGGAACAAGGGCTTAACGGAAGCTACTTAGCGTTTAATTCGGACGTTTTTTATCATCAATTTTCTCTCATTCATCATCTCTAATGATCAAGCAATGGATTATTTGAATCTGCCAATGGACAATCTCGACATCCTCTGTATATCTTATCAAATCATCCAAGAACAACGGCGACAGATGATGGGAAAAAAACGCATCGATGCTAGGTCGCTTCGGGCATACCTCGGTCGGTTCAAATCTCGAAGACAAATTACGAGGAACACAATCAGTATCAAGGGCGGCGAAGAAGAGAATCGCATGCAAAACAGAGATGCATCAACACCAAAGAAGTCAACAGGCTGAAAGCCCTCGAGATCATTAAAAAAAAAACGAATTGCAATAAGTAATGAAAGCAAATGATCAACTGGGAGACGAATAAAGGAAATTCCCTCGGTCGATTCAAACGTCGAAGACAAATTACGAGGAACAAAATCAGTTCATGCACGGCGAAGAAGAGAATTACAAGCAAAACGGAGATGCAATTCCACCAAAAAAACAAGCAAAACGGAGGTGCAATTTCACCATAAACAGTTGACAGACTCAAATGCATCGAGATCATTAAAAAAACAGAGAATTGCACTAAATAATGAAAGTAAACGATCAACTGGAGGCGAATACAAGGAAACACCTCGGAATTCTAACTTCGAAGACAAATTACGAGGAAAACTACTAATATCAAGGACGGCGAAGAAGAGAATCACATGCAAAACGGAGATGCCATTACACCAAACGCAGTAAACAGACTCAAATGCCTCGAGATCATTAAAAAAACAGCGGATTGCAATAAAGAATGAAAGCAAACGATCAATTGAAGCGGATACAAGAAATTACCTCGGGAATTCAAGCACCAGAAATTCCGTCTTCTCCTGTTCCTTCTGTTCGATCTCTCTCCGACTCCCCCCAATAACAACAAACTTTGAACGATTATTTTACGCCGTGTCTACTATCTAATTAAAAATAAAAGTCAATTTCCCGCTTTTTTTTAAATAGCTCATTAATTCCGTGCCGTTCACTTAAACAAGAAGTCGATCTGATCGAATGGTTCGACCGATCCCTCGGTCCCACTCCTCGACCGATCCGATCCAGACTCCCGTTCGATCCTGACCGATCCGCTGCCACGTGGCGAGAATCCGATGGCTAGGATTGCCCTCCGGCGTCGGCGTCGAGAGATCCAACGATAGAAAATGTCGATCATGTGTGAGGGTGTGATAATGACAGGACAAACACGCAATTTATATTTTTCCTCTATCTCTGCCACCTTGAAGATGATAGTGATGATGATGATAATGATGATGATGACAGGTCATCATGAAAAAATCAAGAAAGTCAACACCATAGAAGAACCATATTTCATGACAGTCCATGCATACACAACGGGCACCACCATGGTCCATCCTCCACCTCACTTGAAGACACCACCCAAGCACAGAATCATCTTTAGAGAGAGAGAGAGAGAGATAGATAGATAGGGATGAGTGATAGAGAGAGAGATGGGGTCAGGTGCAGAGATTGGGAATGCAGGCACCAGAGTCAGCACTGAGCTGCTCCTTCAAAATGCGACCCGTGACCCGGAGCTTGAGCTCCTTGCGGTCGCCGCCGGAGAAGAAGAGGGCCATGTTTCTCTGGATGATGAGGCCGTCGTGGCTGTCTCGGACCTTGCGGTGGCTGTCGCGGATGCTCCGAGGAGTTCCCTCCCATATCAGTTTCCTGCTGTAGCCCCCCACCTCCAGACTGTAACTGTAGTTTCGCGCCTCGTTCTCGTCTCCCATGAACCGTAGGAATGCCATGTAGACTGGCGCCATTCCAAGTTGGAAAGCTTCAAAGTGCAGACAGAAGTACTGCCCAAAGCAGTGGAACACCTGCACGACGTTAAAAAGGAAAAAAAACATACTTCCCTTGTTAGCACATTCTCTTCAGCTTCTCAATTCTGCTTCATGATATCTCTATTCAACTCTATTCTGATCAGAAAGAGAGATAGATAGATAGATAGATAGAGAGAGAGAGAGAGAGATAGATAGAGAGAGAGAGAGAGAGATAGATAGAGAGAGAGAGAGAATCACAAAAGGATTTGTCTCTTCCGACAATTCTCACAAACTTAGGTCTCAAAAGACCTAGACTAAAGCTTAAACAATAGGCGTTTAGTTTTTTTATTTGCCCTTGATTTGCCATCCAGATGATATGTGATGGGAGGGGACACGTGGCAAACTACCCGTCACACTCTGTCCTGTCACCACTCGTCATCCATCCTGTCAAATCCCCTCGGTCCGTTCGGATACATGCCAAACCCCATCATCTCACATTCCTGTGGTGAAAACGATGATGATTTTCGGCCTGAATGACAAACCGGAAGTGCCCCTGTATTTTTCTGTAGTCTAAATAAACACCCTCAACCAAAATAAGAAGACTGCAACATCTCTCAGCATGTTTGCAACTGTCTTCTCCATCCTAATGCCTACATGAATCAATATAATTAAGGTGATACGCTTACCGTGAGCATCCAGGTGGCGTTCTCCACGTCACGAGGGTTGGACTTGACGTAGCGGTGGTTGAAGGTGCAGCCCGTGTGCATGTCCACCTTATGATCGTCCCTCAGATGGGCGACGAGGAAGGGGATGTCGCCGACGACAGAGCATTCCGATCCGGCATAGGGGCAGTTGTAAGGCCTGAAGTTGCACTGAGATTCATGCTTGAGTTTGCTGTAGTAGGGGAAGATCTCCGGGCAGCCCAGCGTGCAGTACTTGCATGGAAGCTCCAACGACTCCGCCACCTTCTCAAGCGCCAAGCACCTGATGTCTCCCAGATCCTGCCTACATGTCGGACAACGGTTGTGAACCCTAGTTTTGCACGTCGAGCAGAGGGTGTGTCCGTTTCGGCACTGGAAGGCAACAAGAATTCAGTTTAAGAAAAAGAAGAATGTAAGTTATGCAAATGATATGACAGTGATAGGTTCTATTCAAGGAAATACATAAGAAAGAATAAAAGGGCGGTCGACAGCCACCATTGACCGAAAATATCAACCAAGACAGGAGTAGGGACGTGCCCCTATAAATAGAGGTCGAGTAGACCAGGTTGGGATATTCTGGTTTTCTTGGAATTCAGGTTAGACAGGGTTCGGCCTGTCGATCTGGAAGGAGACGAAGGAGTCGGAGTCAGATCTTGATCCAAGCGTGGTCTTCGTCAGGCAAGAGGTCGTCACGATCTTGATTGAGGAAGGAGCTTCACCAAGGGGCGGAAGCTGTCCAGATCTGATCGAGGAAGGAGCCAAGCTGGTGGAGCGGAGGACGTCCAGATCTTGCTGTCTGCATTCCCTTATCGAACAATATCCTCGTGGAACATTGCGACATTTGTCCAATTCTATCAACTATTACATTGATACCATATTACCGTATCAGACAGAAACACACTTCTTGATGTATTAAACAATCTTTCTTAGACTTTTACAAGATTGAGTACAAGGGGCTTTCCTCCGTTGAAAGGACTAGCACTATTTTAATTTTTGGCGTATTTACCTATCAAAATGAAATACTTTTGATCACTTGGTAATTTATAGGGAAAAAAATTAATTCAAATGGGGAACTAATAATCGGAGCAGAAATTGAAGGGCACAAACGTTCCAGCCTTGAAATTTTACTTGATCAGAGAATTAAGATTACATTTTAGTTTTTCTCGTATTAATTCATCAAATGAGAATTAAAATATCAAAATGAAATAAATTTCATCAAATAGTATTTTAAAGGGAAAACAATTATTCAATGTGCGAATAATAATCGTGAACAGAAATTAAAGTTAAAATATAATCCATCCTTGACATTTTCCTTGATCCGAGAACCAAGCTGATATTTTAGTTTTCGGCCCATTTAACTATCAAAGTAAAATGAATTTTATAATAAGGTAATTTATAGGGAAAAGAAGATTAGTCCAAACCGGTACCAAATTAAAGTGCACGAATATTCCACCCTTCACATTTTACCTGATCTGGCAATCAAGTTTATAAACGTATATCACATCAAAGATAAGAAAGAAAGGAAAAGAAGGGTTCTAGAAATGCAATTTTATTCATTCACGAGACAGAGGAGGCAGTGGAAACGACAAAAAAAGTTTGACATGTTCTGTTTAAAGAAAAAAATGCTACGGTTATGCATAAAGAGAACGTTTTATCCTGTGAGAAACCTAGCTAAAGAACCAAGGGCTTAGGTAGAAGAACTAACAGTAAAAACAAGCATGCCAATGTCAATCTCTAACTGAACAAAAGAAAGATATCCTACTTCGAGAAATTATTTTTTTTGAATGCCCCTTTTCCTTCAACTCCAACAAAACTGACTTTTACGAGACGAAATGATAGGAAAATATATGACGAAAGCATCATGCGCTTCCCTGATTCTATGATAAGATATTTGATACACAGTCAGGCGTCTAACGATCCAGATGCTTAACAAAGCTACTGATTTTATCCTTTAGATTAGTGCCCTACCTTTGAAATTTCTAATAATTGAATCCCCATAGTTCAGCATTTAAGCTGGTAACGTTTTAGTTACTTGAGAGCACAAAGTTTTTTATCACATGCACGGATGCCAAGTCAAATCAAACCTTCACAAAAAGTTTCCTTGTTTAATCTTTTTGCGGAATAAGTGCCGTCTATCAATAAATCCAACATGAAGCTTAAAAAATACGCAGGTCTTCTCCTTTAGGTTATCACCAGAACTTTGAAATTTTCTAACAATTAAGTCCCCATATCTCGACAAGGAAATTTTTACTTTAGAAATTTCCAAATTTTGATTTATTCGATAGCGCAAAATTTTTGATCGTATGCACGGATGCCAAACAAATAAAGCCTTCATGAAAGTTCCCTAGTTCAGTCCTTCGGCATAATACGTCTTATTGGGCAAGACATCCAGCAGGAAACTTTACAAATATTCATTCTCAGTTCTTCGATTTGTCCCAGAGTTTGAAACTTCTGACATTCCTATCTCCATAATTTGACATTAAAGTTTTAGTCCCCCGTAGCTCGAAATTTCTAACAATTTAGCTACTCGAGAATACAAACCGTTCTACACAACCGCGGTTACCAAGTCAATTCAAACCTTCACAAAAAGTTTCCTGGTTCAGTTCTTTGGCAGAGTAAGTCTTGTTCGGACAATACATACAACGGGAAACTTAGCAAATATCATTTATCAAACAAATATCATTTTTCTTCTTTTGTTTAGTAACAGAGTTTTGAGATTTCTAAGATTTCAGTAACTTAAGGGTACTGCCCTGTCGATCACATGAACAGAAACCAAGTTAAAATCAAGCCTTCAATAAAATTTTCCTAATTCAAAGGACCATTGAAAACAAAGGGCAAAGAATACCAATCAGCGTCAGAAAAGAAAAATAACAGACCCGTGCTTCCTAATCGACTAATTCGCTAATCTCCATAAATAACAAGCATAGAGAACGCACAGAGTACCCTCGGCCCTCCCCATTATACATCCAAAATCGACTAAAACCCAATAAATCAACACAAAACAGAAAATTAAACGAACAAACAAGGAACATCGGGAGCAAACCTGGTGAATCGGGGGGTACATCGAATTCGTGCAAACGGGGCACTCGAGGAGTTCATGGACGCTGGTCACGGGAGAGATACCAGAAGGCGAGACGCCGCCACCGTTGCCACCGCCATTGCCGCAGCCGGCGTGCGCCTTGGAGAACGAAAGGGGGAGATGGATGCTGGCAGCATCGTCATCGTCCATGCCATCCGAAGAAGAAACGCACTCCAAACTATCCATCTCCATCAAAATCTAAGCCGAGAAACAGCTAAGAATCGAAATCTCAACGCGATTCAAGAGGAAGACGACGTTCGCGACGAACAGGGGACTCCCACGCTCGATCCATCTCCGAGGGAAGAGGCACGACGCCAAACGCAAGCTACATGGGCCTTTACTATCTTCGCCTTTGGACGCGTCACCAAACGGAAGAGAGAGAGATGAACATATGCGCTTGAGATAGAGAGAGAGATGAAGATTTATGCATGGAGATAGAGCGAGAGATGGAGATGCAGAGAGAGGTGAGAGAATCTGCAAGTCCCCGCTGTACGGCACATGATTTTTTAAAAAAGAAAATTGACATAGTAAATGGCTGGGCTTGTCATTTTATTGGGCCTGACCAGACCAGACAAGGAAAATTGTCAAAATAATCACTTGCTTTGTAAAGCTTTTAGTTTTAAGTGGGTGTCAGGGATTGGATCTGATTAGTCCCGTGATCGTCATTAGATAGGTAGAGATGACCGATTAACCCATCTTGTGATGATCTCTTGGACCGATACGATCCGATCCGATCAGATCAGCTAGACTGATCATGAGTACAGAGGTGCTATGATAGCAGCGGCTGCCAGTATCCACTACAGTTGACCCTGTTCTGTCGTGCCACTTCTCATTCAATGTTTCTCGATGCAATAATTTAATTTAAATGCATGTGGCATGCTTATAAATGAAGGACATGAGACACACAATGACTATGAGAATTATATGAGATCATAATTTGGTGATCAGTAATCTTTGAATGTGTGTTCTAAACATTCCGATTCAAAGGGTACTCAAGAAGGACATCAAAGTATCCACAACGAATAGCACTAGCTAGTATTTCTCATGTGAAGTAGTTCATTGAATTTTTCAATATGAATCCCCAAATAAATATGAATGTTAGGTGATCGTCAAGCCAATCACACTTCTATGTCATTTTTAAGCTCATTGAGATAAATATTTGTTTATTATTACGCACATGTGATGTTTATAATGAGGACCATGAACTCATGCAATGACTTAGTGAATTATGATAAGATCATAATATAGTGATCACTGGTCTTTAAACATGTATTCTAGTTATTCCTATTTGGAGGATACAAGAGAAGGATATCAAACTATCCAAAAAAATAACACAATATGATGCTACTCAAATGATAAGTGTGGCTGATCAGGTAGCCATAAGTGTGAAGACACTAAGGTCAGAATGTGGGTGCTCTTAATGGGAAGGATTCACTATGGAATAAGTCTTATCAAAAAGTGCACTAAGGTGATTGAGTGCTCAAGATGGAATCAC